>NW_027417847.1:0-39279 GCF_009905375.1 Apium graveolens | reverse complement strand
AGTTAAGCACAGATAACATGGACGATAAGACAATCTATAACACTGATATAAAGTCTGATGCATGAGAACAAAAACTAAGTAGATTTTGAGGAAAGAACTGAAACCATTCAAGTTAATTACCAGTCTTGTAAAAGTAGATTCACATAGTGGTTTTGGTGAAGATATGCTAGTTGTTGATCTGTTGGAACAAAATGCAATTCCACTGTACTTCATACATTTCCTTATGAAAATGGTACCTAATGCTTATGTGCTTTGTCATTGAGTGTTGAACTAGATTACTGTCATTGCAATAGCACTTTGATTATCACAGTATATGGGTATTTTAGAAAATTCTAACCCATAGTCCGGTAACTGATTCTTCATCCAAAGAATCTGTACACATAGCTTCGTGCAATAATATTCTGTTCTGCAGTGATGTGGAAATTGATTTATGTTTCTTGCTGAACCAAGAAACCAATCCACCTCCAAGAAATTGGCAGCTTCCATAGTGCTTTTCCTGTCTATTTTGCTTCTGTAAAATCTGCATCTGAGTAACCTATTAGCTTAAAATCTGATTCTCTAGGATACACAATCCTAGATCAGCTATACCCTTGAGGTACTTGAAAATTCTTTTCACAATATAGATGAGGTTCTTAGATCAGCCTAAAATATTGCACAAAGATATGTAGCATACATGATCTCAGGTCTACTTGTAGTTAAATAGAGTAAAGAGCCAATCATACCTCTGTAGTTAGTATATCTATTGGTGCTTCAGTTTTCTTTATCAACTTGGTTGTAGTGGCCATGGGAGTGGATGCAGTTGAATAGTCTTGCATTCCAAATTTCTTGAGTAAATTTCTGGTATACTTGGATGATTTATGAAAGTACCTTCTTCATTTTGCTTGGCTTCAAGTCCCAAAAATTAGCTAAGTTCTCCCATCATACTCGTCTGATATCTTGACTGCATTAGCTTTGCAAACCTTTCACAGAGTTTGGCATTTATAGAACCAAGATGATATCATCAACAATATATCTATACCAAAAGTAAGTCCTTTCCAGAAGAAATTGAGCTAGAGTCTCATACCATGCTCTTGGAGCTTGCTTAAGGCCAAAAAGTGCTTTATCATGTATGTACATGATTAGGAAATTTTAGATCTACAAACCTGGAGGTTGTTCAATATATACTCTTCTTCCAATTCTCCATTGGGAAAAAGCACTTTTCACATCCATTTGAAAGACTTTAAACTTTTTGTGAGCACCATAAGCCAAAAAGATTCTTATGGCTTCCAATCTGGCAACTGGAGCAAATGTTTCATCATAGTCAATACCCTCCTGTTGAGAGTAATCTATAGCAACCATTGCTTTGTTTTATAATTATTCCATCACTGTCAGTTTTGTTTCTGAACACCCATTTTGTGCCAACATGGATCTGCTCTTGGTCTTGGCACTAGGGTCCAGACTTTATTTCTTTCAAATTCATTTAACTTTCATGCATTGCTTGCACCCAATCAGCATCTTGAAGAGCTTCTTCCACTTTCTTTGGTTCAGTCTGAGATAGAAAGGAATGATAGAGACATTCATTTGATGTTACAGTTCTAGTTTGACACTGCTTCAGGATCTCCAATTATAAGTCACGTGTATGTGCTTTAGTCCACTTCCTGCAGATGGAAGTTATTCTCTAGAACTGGATCCTCCCCCATGATCCATGTTGTCTCCATCAGCATTTTCTGATGCTCCCCCTTTAGTTATGCTCTCTGATACTTCAGAATTTGAGTTGGATCCTTCAGGATTTGAAGAATCAGAGTTTCCAGAATTATCAGAATTTGGCTCATCAGGTTTGATGAATCAGAACTTGAAGAACCAGTGACAGGTTCTAATGCATCTTGAGAGTCTTGAGTTTGGTAGGATCTTCAGCTTGCTCCCCCTGAATAGGTGAATTTTCCCTTGGAGTAGTTACCACAGTTTCAATGACATCAGAATTTAAACCGTCAGAACTTACAGGATCAGGATTTACGCCATCAGAATTTACGGAATCAGAATTTAAATCTTCATTTTAAATCTCAGCTGATTATGCATTGAAATCTTCAAGTCTAGTAATCTTTTTATCAAAAGATACATTGATAGATTCCATGACAACCCTTGTTCTTAAATTGTAGACTCTGAGGCTTTTGTGGAAAGTGGATATCCAACAATAATTCCTTCATCAGTTTTTAGATCAAATTTTGACAGCTGTTCAGGATGAGTCTTAAGAACAAAACACTTACATCCAAATACATGAAAGTATTTCAGATTTGGCTTCTTTTTCTTCACCATCTCATATGTGTTTTTCATGCTTGTTTATGAGTGTAGCATTCTGTGTAAAACAAGCAGTCTTCACAGCTTCAGCCCAAAAGTAGGTTGGCACTTTGCTTTATTGAGCATAGTTAGTGCAGCTTCATGAGTGTCCTGTTCTTTCTTTCTACAACTCCATTTTGCTTCTAACTTTGATTTTGTTATTTTGTAAAGGGATCACCCAAACAGCCTGGTGGTCATCAATGCGGACGTCGTCTTGCGCTATATGAAAGAAATAATTTCTGACAAAGAAATGACATTTAGAACCAAGGTATATCTAATTCACGTGTTAACTGTTGAAATAAATAGTTCTATATAATTCATGTTCTAATTCCTTGTCACGTTTATTAAAAATTAGTGGGCGACCAAGACCCGTTTGTCTTATATGACGGACGACCTTGACGAGGTGCGAATGGAGGCTGGAGAATATATCCAGGAGTTGATATAAAGTTTTTAATGACTTGATTTTGAAACTAGTAAGGGAACCCTATGATTTTGCAAATTTAATGGTCTCTTATATTGGTAATTTTAGACGTAAATATTAAGTTGTATGAATTTTAGTTGGAATATGGAGATGAATATGGATGAGTGGATTGGTTTTTGGTTGTAGATATGGATGGGTTGTTTGTTGGACGTCGGAATGGTTAAATGTTGGTTGTCGGAGAATGCGGTTGGATTTTGGTTATAGACATATTGATTTAGTATAATTTGGTTGTTTGTTGGATGTTCATTTGATATTGTTTTTGCTTTTTCTGGGTTTATGCACAAATGCCCAGGCTTATTTTAAAAAATAAAAACTCAAACATCGATTCTTGTTAAAAACTGATGTGAATTAACTAAAACACATCACCTACTCAAACTAAAAACGATGTCTAAACCAACAAATTAAATCGAATTATTGGAAGAAAATGATGTCTACAATGTTAAAACACATCACTTTGTGCAAGTACATAAAAGTAAAACGAAATAAAACCGATGTTAAGTAGAAGTTTCACATCGCTTCTTAAACTAAAATTGATGTTAAATACATGTCTATATCGGTTTAGAAAAAAAATCGATGTAAAATAAGGACTAAGACATCGATTTGTTTAAGAACCTGATGTCTATCAATTAAAAGTGCTTCCTGTTATATGTTTAAAATTGTATTTAACCTCCTAAATACCATTTTTGACAATCTAGTTTAAACATTTTATCAAAAAAGAGCTAATTATACATCAGTTTGCTCAAAAACCGATGTCCGTGAAAACCGATGTTAAAGACCGACCCTTTCTCTACACATGCGAAGACATCGATTTTGAAAGAAAAAAGACATCGGTTTATAGCGATGTCTAAGGGTATTTTTCTAGTAGTGATAATATTCTTGTTTCATTAAATTCTCACCGGTGATCTGCTGTACATGGTTTTTAAATTATTTTAATATTTTTTTCAGGTGAAGATTAGGCGTCTGGCTTGCTCCCTTCCTAACTGTCTACTTATCAGCAGGGACTGCAACAGCTCTGATTCTTATTCAAGTATAGTATGCTGCCTATGTAATGTGTTGCCTTTATGTAAAAATTCTATCTAAAATGATTTCTATAGGAATTTCATTTAAACTTTACAATTTTGTGTATTTGACATTTTTGTTTTTGATATCGTCATTGTTGTATATTCGAATGCTTTGTAAGTTTGATAATGATAATCGAAGTTTTGGTTTTTTTATATGTGATTGATTTGCTTGTTTTTCTTTTTGATATTTTTGGTGTATATATATGTGTATATATAATAATTAAATACGTAATCACAGTTATTAGTTACCCACTGATGTCTTAGTAAGTTTGATACATCGTTTCCATGTACAGAAGCATTGTTACATATGTTAACTGACATCGTTTCTTATTTTTACATCGGTTACCAATGATGCCTGAGTATGTGTTTAACACATCGGTTAATAACTAATGTCTTAGTATGCGTAATATATCGGTTTTTTAGTTAAAAACGATATGTTATTTAGTCTTTCACATCAGTCTGAAACTATGTAAAAAAATAGGGACTTTTCTCTACATCCACCTAGACATCGGGTTTTTAAATTTTTTTACATCAGTCGCGAACCGATGTCTATTGACGTTTTTCCAGTAGTGTAAAAAAGAGGAACTTGAAAGGCAATGAAATGAAATGACATTGTCCATCATTCCAGTGGGATACATAGGGTGTTTGAACATGTATTTTTAAATTAGATGTATATGTTATTTATTACAGAAGTGGTTGAATGGTTGATATTTCTATTTTTAGATTTGATTTGATCTTCTTTATTTAATTTATTAGATTCGGGTTTCCGTTTCAATTAATGGCTAAAACAGATTCTTGAATGATTGTGTTTAGATTATATATTATTTGACGTTATGATTATGTTTTAAAAGGACACTTTTTGTGTGGAAAGAGATATAAATTAGTACATGATAACATTTGATCTTAAAATCCTTGTGAATATTTTCTATGATTTTGTGTTATATTCACAGTTAATACGGGTGTTACAATCTACTTTCACGGATGCATTTTGGATTAATTTAAAGAAAAACATCAACCTATACTTGAAATAAAGTGTTAGTTTTATTCTTGAGGACAAGCTACCTAGTTAGGCTAGGTTTTGGTGAGTCCATTAAGAAAGTCGAGAAAGTAGTCTCGCAAAAGTGCTCACCAAGACTAAAGAATATAGAGATTATGTTTGGGTGTTGATACCATAGAAGCCTCTTCAACTCATAGTGAAGTCTACAACTGACCATGACCCGTAATAGCAAAAATAGGTTATCATGGAGTTGAGATCATAAAGGCAGTTTGAGTGAGGCTAATATTAGTACCTAGAAGGCATAGCGTGTTATCCTTGATAATTTAGCCATGCAATGTGTGTTGGGATTTTAATCTAACTATCACTTTAAGAAAAATATCAATAGACAACATACATTTGACATCGGTTGTAGGTGCCACTGATGTTAAAAGATTTATTGACATCACCCAGTATTTTTCTGATGTCTTTGTTCTTTGAAGACATTGGTTATTATTAAACTGATGTCTAAACTTCACCTAAAAAAAACTTTTCACGCCTACCTTAATCCCCCCTAATCAAATTCCTTCAATATATGTTCCAAAATTTCCCCCCTTAACCAATTTTTCCTTCCCCCTTCCTCACCATCTCCCTTCATCTCTCTTCACACAATTAAAAAATAAAAACGGTCTCTCTGTCTCGAACCCCTTCATTCTCTCTCGAAACTCCCCCTCTCTCCCCACTCACCATCTCCCTGAACTCCGTTCACCGTCTCACCATCTCAACTCCAATCACATCTCTCGCAATTCAACTCATCTCATACTCCGTTAATTATCTATGTTAAGCTCTGTACTCTGGTAAGTTATCTTTGTACTAAAATTGAAATGGACTTCTCAGAAGACCAATTTTATAAATTGACGGTTCTTAAAATCAAAACCCTAATTTTATAAATTAGGTTGTTTTAAAATCGAAACCCTAATTATTTTATTAATTCAATGTCTTTTGAAGTTACTAATACTTTTTAGTTTGTTGTACACATGACCTATTTGAGTAAGAGGTTTAAAGTTTAGGTAATTTGGGTGTTTTTGTGTGTACTTTTGTAAAAAATTTGCTTTTTTTGTTTTTTTTTAAATTAGGTTTTCATTTGAGTGCAGGGAGGATATGGAGATAATTATACTTACATTGATGATGGGTTTCTTATTAGCTGTCTTTATTGCGATCCCCCAAGTGTTTAAATCTGGTAAGTAGTTTGGTTTCTATTTGAATCTTGTTATATGGTTGTGGAAATTGGGTAAATGCAAATTTATGGATTTATTTGTATTTAAGGTTGTAGATCAGAGGAAAGTTGTTCAGTCGAATAATTTTTATCAAGGTACCTGAGTTACTTTCGAGTTACTAAATTTTGTTAAAGGCTGTTGTTGAATATGAATATGTCATTTGTTTATATAAGTACTACTTCTTATAATTATCATTTTGTGTAGTCTGTGTCTGACTAGTGGTGCTGGTAAAGTATACTAAAGTCTAGAGTAGAATTCTAAATTGTATTCTTGCATTTTGTTATATCTTCATGCTACAAGATTCCAAGAGCATTTTTAAATATGTAGATAACATGTAGATACTTAAATATCGCACATAACATTTTTCAACCATCTTAATTGTAATTTCAGAGGGATGTTGTTTATTAGGTGTCTTATTTTTGTCTCCTAAAATAAATGAAGATGAATGAGCTGATGTTTGATTACATTGACAGTATGGATAGTTGTTGCCTGATCAGCCTGTTTGTTATAATAAAATCATTGGACGGTAATGTAGTTTCTTTTATTACAGAATTTTAATTGGATTCATGCCCTGCCTCTTTTCGCAGAAAGAATCCAGATTTGTTTGGTGAGCTTGCCAAGGGGCAGAGCCCAAAGGTTAGTACATACATGCCACCCAAAATAGATTAGTGTGATTACTGCCTAGTAACAAAGTTTTTTATGGTTAATAAACCATGTAGTGATCCTAATTGTGTATTCTATATCTACCGTCCTGCAATTTTTGGTGTTTTGCTGCTCAGACTCTCGAGTTTGTCCATCTTATAATATCCTCAATTTTTAGCCAGTAGAAGCCTTTATAGTCCGAAACATTGCAAACATGGTCCCTCCATTTGACAGGGTTTGCACGTAAATAGAAGAAGATCTAGTATATGTACTACACACATGTTTGAAAAATTCAGTATGCTATAGTTAAGTAGTTGGAGGGGAAATCAAAGTGATGAAACTTAACTCAATGCTTGAGATAAGGCCAATAAATAATAGGCGGGCTAAAGCTCAAACCTGTGATTATTATAATACAGGACATGTTTTGGCTTCTGGCCATGGATAATTTGAGATGTGGTCTTATTTTATGCTATTTGGAGTCAGTTCACTGTATATATGGCTAATGATGTAACATTATGTTCAATATTAAAAAAGTTGTCCTCTGAAAATTTTTGATGAATTCCTATCTACAAGAAAAAAGTGTAAAAATGACCAAATAAAGCGACCAACTATAAATTCTACCAAAAATGGTGGCTTTTAAGGTAAACTCACTTGACCAAAAACCGCGCTTAAAAGCGACCGATATCGGTGGATTTTGTTAGCGGTCGCTTTTATTCGGTGGATTTTATTAATAGTGGCTTTTACTCGGTGGCTTTTATTAACAAAAGCAACCGCCTATTTTTCGGCGGTTGATTTTAAGATTTCAAGATTTGGGCGCAAATTGCCGCCAAAATGAAGTCCGACATTACAAACAAAAGTGACCATCCGGTTGCTTTTAAATTAATTACCAAAAAATATTAAAAAATACAATGGACATCTTAATAAAAGCAATCTCTAGCGGTTGAATTTATAAAAATAATCGCAGAACGAGAACTATATAAAACGAGAACTATTCAAAATAACCGGAATTGAAGCAGGGTTATTGAATTTATTATTAAATTTATTATTAAAATTATTATGTTAACAATAAATTTAAAATAATTTAATTTACACTTATTAAATATTTTAAAAAAATTAAAAAGTTATATATGAGAGTAACATGAATTACATTTTTAAATTTTTTTAATTAAAATTACAAAGAAGAGTCTCATAAAAATTATTTTAACAATATTTCTTTAACAATATTTTTTTTACAAAAGAAGAGTCCCATATGCTCTTATGGTTTGGTAATTGTAAATCCTACACTTATGTACCAGTAATTGTTTTTTTGTCATAGATGAACTATAATTCCTTGCTTAATTTATTATATCCTTATGCTTTGATACATTCTGGTACCATACTTCCTAAATTTGCAATGTACGTTGTGCTTGGGCACTATTGATTTTAATAAACTAATTTTCTTAAAATTAGCCTAAAGTTTTAATTATATTGTAAGTAAATTTTAGATTCCTTGTTCAACTACACAAGAATTTGCTCTTATATTTTTCAACAAATGCTTCTTTGCACTCTTGAGTGGTGGGCATATGAGATAATTATATTGCTGGCTGGGTAATGAGAAATCCCCAACTGGAGAGTTCAGTGCTGTCAATAAGGCAATGCTCTTTCAATAAGTGCTCCATTACACTTGCCCCAGATACAGAAGTCGAAAAGATGAAGCAGGACTCGAAGTCTCTAAGTCGTTCAAGAAGCCCAATCCACTACCACAACCGACGTCATTGTTACTGCTAATCTCCCATCCAGACAACAAGGTACGGTGCATAACCTCAAAACGGAGGATGAAATAGTGAGAGATGGCGTCGCCGTCACCGGAATTTTTTCCCGGAGGTGGCCGGCAACGGTTGATGGGTGGGGTGATTTCTTTTTTTTTTGGAAATATTTTATGTTAAAATCGACCGATTTTGGTGTAATTTATTAAGGGGCGGGAGATTCAAATTTTCACAAAATTTTGAATTTCAAATTCTAAATTTTATAAAGGCGACCAAATATTCGGTCGATTTTATATAAATTCCACCGCAAAACTTAAAATCTACCCTCTTAAAAGCAACCAACATGCGTCGGTCGAATTTATACTAAAATCCACCGGATATAGTCAATTATAGCTAAATTCCACCGATATTTGGTGGTGGATTTAGTAATTTTTGTTGTAGTTAATTTATTTCACAACTAGATCACTAACATGCATAAACTTCTAGAATCTTGTTATGTTAGCTTGTAGTTGTGAACTATGTAACGTGTGTAGTTGTACCTTCTCCACAAAGGGACATAAAGTTTTGGTTCTATATTAGATTAGTAGATTTTAAGTCAACTTGATCAATGACTTAATTTGATTGGTTATTTGTTAAATTTTATCTTTGCTTTGCGTTTATTGATAACATTTTAAATTATCTTCCTCTGTTTGTATGCTGCAGACAAAATACTCTGGAGCCCGGGCGGCCATCGAATATGTTGTAGTTCACTAAGATAAAAATTAGTTTTTTATCTTGTGCACCGTACTTTATTTTTTTCGCCTTGTTTTATGATATTTGAGCAAGGCAAAGATCGATTAGGAGCATTGAGTTGATAACAAATTATACACTATTGTGGATGAAGGGGCGTGCAGCAAATTAAGAAGTCTTATTCAAATGTCCCCGGTTTTGTCAAACAAATTTTTCAAATATTCTGAAACTAAAAGTTCTATTAAAAATACCCTACCACTTCTTTTATCATTCTGATCAAATCATCTTATTGAATGTTAAAAGTTGATTCCATAGTCATGGATCTTGTTATATGTTGATGTCTCCTAATTTTTACATCTACATCTCATTGTCATTTATATCTTTTTCCATAGCTTAGAAGATCCAGGCATTTGCATATTCCAGATACATCTGATACTGGAATAGAGGCAGTATTTTGGGCGGCTTGAGAAATCCAAACGTGCCTTTTTTAGGTCACTTAAGATTTAAAAGCCTTTGCTACTTTGCACATGCTATATCTAGTTGTTTTAAGTCATTAATTTTGTGCCACCTGTAATAGCTATTGCAAAAACAATACTCTGGACCCTTCTTTAGTTAAGGGGAAGATTGTGGTGTGTGTTATGGAATCAGCAGCAGATGGAAGGGCAGAAAAAGGTCTTTTTGTAAGACAAAATGGTGGTGCTCGACTAATAGTTATTGATCCACCTTCAAAGAGTGATGACTTGCAGTTTCAAATCCAGTCTACTTTGATTGATCTTGAAGATGCAACAGAGCTTTATGCATACATTGACGTAGAGAAGTAATTTTCCGTGCATGCTTTTCTCTTCAAGAGATAAATATGATAGATACATAACTGTAAAAACCCAATTAATGTTATTAGTACGTGATTTATGTCTATACATGTAGTTAGTCTTTTATTTTGGTTTGTAAAAATCTTTTATTTATATCAAATGTAAAAAATTTACACACTTTGTCTACAAACTTGTTAATACATCACTTTTGCTGCATAAATACTGATATAAAAAAATAATTGTACATCACTTTTAATGAATAAATACTGATGTCTCAATAACAATTGTAAATCACTTTTAATGAATAAATACTGATGTCTCAAAAGCAATTGTACATCACTTTTAATAAAGAAAAACTGATGTCAAAAAAGTTAATTTACATCCTTTTTGCTAAAAAACTGATGTCAAAGACTGACATGTTCAAGTCTAAACTGAACATTACATCATTTTGTTTCCGATGAAACTGATGTCTATTAGCCAATATACACATCACTCTTTATGTAAAAACATAGGGTGTTATATGTTTAATATGTTGTAATTAGTATAATTTATTTATTAAATTATTTGTTTCTAAGATTTTATGTAGAAAACAATGCATGGACATTACCTAGTTTTCAGGAAATGATGTCTAAGCAAGTAAAGACATCGGGTTTTAGCCGATGTCTAGAATAGACATCATCGACATAACATCAGGTTGTCAAACAACATAGACATCTGTCAAAAACCCATGTCTATGAACATTTTTCTTGTAGTCATGTATTAGGCTTTGTTTAGGTTGATGGACTTTGTTTAGGTGATGGTCTTGGGTTTATATTTATGTTTAATGTTAAAAATAATATAAACGTGTAATACTTTATATGTATAGGTGTGATCTGGTCATGTAACGTAGTTAAGTATTTGTAGGACCTAGTTTGAATTAGTAGGAGTAGTGGAGATAAACTAGCTAGGTTAGTTTGCTATTTTCAAGCCACCACCTTGGGTTGGATTTAGCTTTATAAGTTCATGTAAACGTTCAGTTTTATAAAAAAAAGTCACGAGAGAACACAATGTAGTCATTAAGTGCAACCGGGTTTGTAAATATAAGTGTTAGTTTTTCTGCATTAGTATTGTTGTTCTTATTATTATATTTAGTGAATTTCAACATGGTATCAGAGCTTATTGATTCAAGAGGACATGACAAGGTGTTGTGATAGAGAATAACAAAATGTAGTTGAGTTAGTAAGCAACACAGAAGCCATGAATGAAGTAGAAGTATAGTGCAGTGACTGGAAATGGTGAGACCAGGGAACAGAAAATCAGTTTTGTTGTTGTGCAGTGTTAAAGCGATGCGTCATTGCTGGGAAACGAAGGTTTATAAGGCCATTCGAGGAGGAAACATTGGTGGAGTAAAAGGATGTGTCAAAAGGAGAACGAGGTGCAGTATATGTGTGTACATGATGTGTATACGCATATGCTAAATATTTCAGCATACCAGATTTTTAGTTAAAAATTTAAAATTAAATCACTGAGTATAAAAAGCTTTTATATATTTAATTTACATATTCTATAATTTAGTACATGCAACTGAATTCTTAAAAGGTTGATCTCTAATTATTCACTTGTCTTACTTGTCGAATGTACTTTTCTTACAAAGTAAATCAAAAACACACTCAAGTCTCAAGTGTCTGAGCTCCCTTTTATCCTTAAGTTAATTCACATTCTAGATTTTAAGTGTGATTATTATTTATGAATTGATGGTTTGATTTTGTGTAGTATCTGAAGAAACTAACATATTTCAGGGAAGTGCAATGCGTAATCATTGCAAAAGGATGTGCATTTAGTTGCTTGAGTTTGGATAGACTAACCCTCAACACATAAAAATATTTTAAATCACGTTAGGTACATTCTTAACTAAATGTATATATTTTGTAAAAGAATATTTGATTTAATTCTCATATTCTATTATGAGATTATAAAAAAAAATTCTTGATTTGTCTGCGAGCATTCATATTCCAGTTTTTCTGTGGTGTGCACATGGCATATGCTAAGCACAAAATTCTATAAGATTAGTTCATTTTTGATTTGTTTATACTTCTTTATAATGGTGGACGGGTGTAGTCACAACAACCACACCAATCAAAATGCACCAAAATTATAAATTTTATTGCTTAGAATATGCACATGGACACACACTAGACAAAGTACCCTTTATATATAATAATTACTTGATTGCTATGTGTGCATAATTATAAATTACTTCAAGTTATTTCATGAAGTACTATAGAGTGTGTCAATTTTTAAATAAGATGAATCTAAGAAATCTAAGAGACAACCTTTTTGTTTTCCTTGAGATGACTACAAAGTAATTATGAATGATAATTCTAAGTTGTGATTCTTAGTTCTTCTCTGTTGTTAACATTCTATTTAAGGAACTTGTTTATATAATCTCAAATCAATTTCATAAAAACTCCCATATATACTTTTTCTAATTTTAATCCTTTAAGTCTCATGGACTTTTTCATTACAACTACTCTATTAAGTATGTTATCATTAACGGGCCCGACATATGTGATACATGACATTCCACCAAACATCTGGTGGGATCTAAATTTCTGTCACCAACTTCTATGCTACCAATGCATCTCAAAGAAGTACAAAACAATGAGAAAAGGCATAGGAATTTGAGGAACATGAACTTATTGTATTGGATTTGCTCATGACTATATCAATAATCCTCAAGAAAAAGGCAGAAAAAAAGAAGGAAGCGGAACCACTCAAGGACGATCTAACTAGCTCAAAACGGTTAGATAAGTTACCAAATGAATCGTTAAGTTTCTAAAACTTATGTAAATTATGCTTAATGAATGAAAACTATATTTTACTTCTATGACTATTTTAATCATGTATACTTCATAATTGTTTTTTCTTCATGATTATTAGTTAGTCTATTGTATTAGCCCCTCATGTTGGATATTTATTTGGGCTCAATCCACATATCTCTTGACCTACTTTGTAAAGTGATACTCCTTTTCCTAAAAAAAAAGTTATTCTTAGTCTATTTAACATACATATTCTATAATTGAGTATATACAACTGAAACCTTAAAAGGTTGCTCTCTAATTGTTCACTTGTCTTACTTGTCGAATGTACTTTGCTTTCAAAATAAATCAACAAGTCACTTAAATCTCAATTGCTTGAGCTCCCTTTTATCCTTCAGTTAATTCACATTCTCGAATTTATGTGTCATTAATATTTATGACTTGATGGTTTGAATTTATGTATTATTTGAAGAAACTAACTGATTTTTGGGAAGTGCAATGAGTAATCATTGCAAAAGAAGGTGCATTTGGTTGCTTGCGCTTGGATAAACTAATACTCAACAGATAAAAATCTTCTAAATCCCGATATGTACATTCTTAACTAAATGTGTATATCTTGTAAAAGAATGTTTGATTTAATTCTCATTTTCTATTATGAGATTATATAATGTTTGTCTTGATTTGTGTGCGGGCATTCAAATATAATAATTGTTTTATTGCTATGTGTGCATAATTATAAATTACTTCAAGTTATTTTATTAAGTACTACACGGTTTGTCAATTTTTGAATAAGACGAATCTAAGAATTCTAAGAGACAACCTTTTTGTGTTCCTCGAGATGACTATAAAGTAATTATGAATAATAATTCTAAGTTGCTCTTGTTAGTTCTTTTCTGTTGTCAACATTTTATATAAGGAACTGATTTACATAATCTCAAATCATTTTCATAAAAACTCTCATATATACTTTCTTTCATCTTACAACTACTCTACTACGTATGTTATCATTAACGGCATGACATATGATATGCATGAAATTCCACCAAACGTCTGGTGGGATCTATATTTTCGTCAAGAACTTCAATGCTACCACTACAAGAAAAAAGCTAAATTTGACCGAAAAAAATCGGTAGAATTTATCTTAATTCACCCGTGCGTGTTCGAATTTAACTAAATTCAACCGATTTTGAATCGGTTGTAATAAAGGGAGTCGAATTTAGGAGTTCGGTCGTATTTAACTAAATTCGATCGGCTAATTACGACCGGATGATTACAACCGCTTAAATTTGACCGCCCAAATTCGACCTCGGACAGTCAATTTAAAATTTTCTCTTAAAATTTAAAAATCCCGCACAAAAATTTTAATTTTCTGAAAAATTTGAAAGAACCGCCCAAAACATAAATTTGACCTTATTCAATCAAAAGTAAGGATTATAAATTTAACCACCTTCGGTTGAATTAATTAAAACCAGTTTTTAAAAAAATCTCACTGGAAGTTCGAAATTTCCAAAATCCAGTGAGTTTGCCAAGATTTTGAGCATATTCCGGTAACCCAATTCAACTCAAAACTTATTACAAAGAAGCCACAAATATAGAATACACACCAATCACAAACATTCGGAGGTGTGAAATTTCAGAAATGACTCGTCCTTGCGGTATTAATGATGATGTTAAATTATTGCAACCGAGTAATAATACTAGGAGACTTGAATTACAAAATCTCCCTTCCAAAAGAAACGCGCTCCAAAGCCCCATATTTACTATACACACCCATCACAAATAGTACCTGACCAGCAGCAAGGACAAACCAATTCTTGTTCTCGAACTCCTCGGCCTCCATCTCATAATCTTTCATCGACAGTTCTCCATGAATCTCTTTCCATTTCTTGTTGTAGGACGTGAAAAAACATTCATCTAGATACAATCCAACTTCAGGAGCCATAGGAACAGTAATATTAATATCCCTGCAGTTAATCAAAACAATGGTCAGAACACCACACCCAAAACACAAAAACAGAAACTCTTTTATTCAAGCACTCACTTCCGAAGAGCAATTTCAATCAATGACTCAGGAACTGATATTCCTCATCCCCAAAACCTCAAAACCAATCAACTTCTGAATCTGATGAAGCATAAAACTCTGCCCCACAACTTCACATTTAACAAACTCAATACCATCAACAATAACAGTCTCATTAGCACTAAACGAAACAATAAAACAGTGAGAAGACTGGATCCTCGGCTTTTATCCTAGAAGGAAAATTATGAAAATTATGCGTCCCTTCATAACACTTCAAAATCCTATTAAACCTCATCCTGTCGTCCACACACGCAATCCCCGTCACTTTTGAAACCCGAATATTCGAAACCAAACACCTCCCATCCTCATTAACCTTCTTCAAATCCCTAATTTTCAGCCCAGCACTCCCAAAAAACCCAAGAAAACTCGCATCAAGCACTAATCTTTTGCATAAATATCAAACATTTACCATCAATTGGGCCTGATTTCACTAACCAAACATATTATTCAATAAAATAATAAACCCCTTCTACTACATAAGCAAGAACTATCAAAATCAAGTGTTGGGCTGAGTCAATTACCGAGTTACGTGATGAGTTCACATCTTGAATGAACTTACCGAGTCAAAACGCTTTTCGACTACGACCCACACTAGATTCAAAAGATTTTAAATGGATTTGTTTGGGTTGTGGTTAAAGGGAGTGAAGATGAAGAAAGATGAGTTTGGTGGCTTATCTTGAGATTTTGGGGAGCTTGTCAACGCCGTATCCTGGTTGGGAGAAAATGTAAATAGTGAAGGGGTGAACGGGTGTGGAGATTCACGGACATGTGAGTCGATAGAGGGTTTGAGAGATCGGAGATGCAGGAGGCCACAACTAATACTAATAGCTTCGGTTTGTGATGGTTTTATATAAAAATGATAAATAACTCGGGTTTGTTTAACAATGGGCGGGACTTGAATAAATTAAGCCTTTACCCATTATAATATTTTACTTATTATAATTTATCTCTTATTTTTTTGTAAATTATTTTAATATTATTATTTTTAGCTAGAAATAAAATTTTAGAAATTTTTATTTTAACAATACATTATTTTAAGAAAAAAAAATATAATAATGATTTTGACTGATTTTATCATAAATTCCACCAATATTAGTGTGGTGAAATTTAGTTTGTATCTTATTGGTTATAAAAAGCAAGGTCTAACGATTAAAAAATATTAAAAAATTTCATATATTATTTTTGAAATTTATTTTAATATTCGTATGGTTGGATTTTTTAATATTTATTTTGAATATAAGGAACATTCTAGGTATGGAAACCCCTAAATTCAATTTGGTAAACGTAATTTAAATTTAATTATTTGAATTAATTGATTTTTTATGTGCACTCTTTTCTTTCACAATTTTACATCCATACAGTTCCACTAAAAACAAATGCAATATAATCGAAAACTTAAACTATAGTTCATACCCTAAACTTTAATTTCATAACACCTCAACTACTGTTTGGAATATGTATATTAGTTTGATGATAAGTTAAATAAAACACTTAAGTAGAAATCTAGTATTTGTAGCCTCAACGGATAAGACCATTATGGCCTATCCGTTGAAGGAGTAGCTTTACTTAGAAATAAGTTTAGTATTGTAGCACATTTCATTCTCTGTATTTAAGTTGTAATTCTTAGATATTATGGAAAATTATCAGTCATGTGGACTACTAGTGGAATATGCAAATTGGAGGGCTAATTGTAAATATTTCATGCCATGTAATTTTGTATAAGTGAAGTTGTATCAACTGATATTAAAGACCTTCAACGGATGAGAAACAAAGCTTCAACGGATATCTCTAAAGCTTCAACGGATAACATCCATCAACGGATGAGTGCTTCAACGGATAAAGCTTCAACTGCTAATGCATCAACGGATAGAGCTTCAACGGATAAAGCATCAACGCATGAAAGCTTCAACGATGCATAGTTCAATAGCAGTTGATAGTGACAATTCATAAGATGACAGAGGCACATGGGTTGACAGAGAGAAACTGGAATGTGGCAGCCTCTAGGAGGAATCAAGAAAATGCGGCATTTCCATTCTGGTGCAAACAAGGAAGTATTCAAAGATTCACATCTAAACCTAAATTGCATTGGATAGAGAAATGAAGAAGAAACATGTGAAGAATCTTTTAATTGTATTATACAGTTTTGTCTTCACTTGTAAACTTGGTGATATATAAACCAGGTAGCAGCTAGTAATTAGATGGTGAATTTTCCAGAGCTGTTTAGAAAAATCCAGAGAGAAAATCATCTAGTTTGTACTAGGAAGCAGCTGTGATTTAATTCTTTGAATCACAGATTTTCTGAAATAACACATCTCTGGTGGATCAACAAATCCACCAGAAAAGTTTTTAAGTTCTTTGTGTTCTTTACATTTGTGTTTGAATATATATATGTCTGTATTAGCTTTCAAGCAATTTACACACATTTGTTTATTAAAACACTTAGCCTTAGAAACTGCTCAAAACTTGAAAAAGTTTTGAGATTTACATTCAACCCCCCTTCTGTAAATCTCATTAGTTAGTCCACTGGGAATAAAAATTGGTATCAGAGCAAGCTCTTAACATACAAAGAGTTTAAAGATCTATTCTGCTAACATCATGAGTAAGAAAAATATTGGTGTAAAGATTCCAATCCTGGAAAGAGATAACTATCATCACAGGAAAGTGAAGATGCATTTACATCTTCTCTCTCAATATGAAAGCTACATCAACTGCATTGAAAATGGTCCTCACATCCCTCACAAGGTGGCCACAACTGCTACTACAACAGTTGCTGTTGGACAGTCTATTCTCAAGCCAAAAGCAGAATGGACTGTAGAAGATATTGAAGAGGTGCACAAGGACAAGAAAGCCATGAACATTCTGTTTAATGGCCTAGATCAAGATATGTTTGACAATGTCATTAACAGCCAAACTGCTAAGGAAATTTGGGATACTGTGCAACTTATCTGTGAAGGTACTGAGCAAGTTAGAGAAAACTAAAATGCAGCTTCTCATTCAACAGTATGAATATTTTCATTTTGAAGAAGGAGAATCATTGAATGATACCTTCAACAGATTTCAGAAACTGTTGAATGGATTGAAGATGTATGGCAGAGTGTACCAAGTCAAGGACTCCAATTTAAAATTTCTGAGGTCTCTGCCAAAGGAATGGAAGCCTATGACTGTTTCTTTAAGAAATTCTCAAGATTATAAGGACTTCACACTTGAAAGATTATATGGAATTTTGAAGACCTATGAACTTGAGACAGAGAAAGATGAGCTGTTGGAAAAGGGAAAGAGAAAAGGAGGATCAGTTGCACTTGTAGCTGACAATGAGAAGATTGAAGCCAGGAATGAGGAAAAGACAATGCCAAATCTCAAAATTGGCACAAGCAAATCAGAATCAAGCAAGGGAAAGGATTAAGTAGCTGAGGATGAAGACAATTCCAGTCAAGATGCCTCTGATGATGTTGATGAACATCTGGCTTTTCTGTCCAGGAGGTTTGTAAAGATGAAATTCAGGAAAAATACAAAATTCACTAAGTCAAACAAGAACATGGTGGACAAATCTCAGTTCAAATGTTATAACTGTGGCTTAAGTGGACACTTTGCAAATGAGTGCAGAAAACCATCCTCTAATAAGAAGAAATTTGAGCAAGTTGATTACAAAAAGAAATATTTCGATTTGCTCAAATAAAAGGAAAGAGCTTTTCTGACTCAAGATGATTGGGCAGCAAATGGAGCCAATGAAGATGATGATATGGAATATGTCAACCTAGCCCTGATGGCTAATTCTGATGAAAATGAAACTAGTTCATCAAGCAACCAGGTAATTACTACTGATCTCTCTCAGCTTTCGAAGATTGAATGCAATGAAGCCATAAATGATATGTCCAATGAATTATATCATTTGCGTGTTTCCCTTAAATCACTAGCTAAAGAAAACACAAGAATCAAAGAGAATAATTATTTTTAAGTGATAGGAATGCTGTGTTAGAGAATCAGGTAATTGAGCTTAAAAAGATTAAAATTAAATAGTTTGACTGTTGAGCGTGAACTAGAAGAAGCTGTTAAAAAAGTAGAAATTCTTTCTAACAGTTAGAAAGTGAGCAAGAGGTAATCAAGGCCTGGAAAACATCTAGGAAAGTTAGAGCTCATATTATCAAGGTTCAGGGAATTGAATCATTCTGTGAGAATGCCTGGAAGAAAAACAAAATGGAGTTAGAATTAATTGATGGATTGTCAACGGATGTTGAATCAACGGATGATGAAAGTTATCCGTTGAAGGAAGAAAAAGAGCATCCGTTGAAGGCTCATCAATTAAAACAGGCAAGTGACTCTAAAAAGAAAAATCACAATAAGAAGGGTGTTTCACCTTTCAAGAACTTTGTCAAAGAAGGAGCTAGCACATCCAAAGATGCCAGTAAGGTGAATATAGGACACATGACTTTAGATCAGTTGAAAAATAGGCTTAAATTGGTTGAGGATAAAAAGGAAACTAAAAGAAAATCTAATAGAAATGGGAAGGTAGGGATTAAGAAGCACAACAATTACACACCTGATAAGTATGCTCCTAGAAAAAACTGTGTGCATTGTAAAAGTGTTAATCATCTATCTGATAACTGTAAATCTGTTAAGAATGCTCCCATGCCTTTAACTCCCTCCATGCCTAACATGTCTATGCCACCTCTGCATGCTATGCCTGTTATGTCTCATCAGAATCCTCATGCACATTTTGCAAACATGCCATATGTTAATAATCCTTATTTTACTGCATTCAACATGCCTCAGATGCCATAAAATTTACCTATGTGGAATAATATGTTTGCACAATCTATGCCTTATCAAATTCAATCAAATGTGCTAAATGATTCTGTGACTAACCCTACACTTCAACCAACTACATCTGAGACCAAGGTTGACCCAAAGTTACCCAAGTCAAAAGATGCAGCAGGAATGAAGTCTAGGAAAAAGACTAACAACGCTGGACCCAAGGAAACTTGGGTACCAAAATCAACTTGATTGATTTTGTTGTGTGCAGGGAAAAAGAAGGAATCTATGGTACTTGGACAGTGGTTGTTCAAGACACATGACAGGAGATTTCACCCTGCTCACAGAGTTCAAGGAGAGAGCTGGTCCTAGCATAACCTTTGGAGATGACAGCAAAGGGTTCACTATGGGATATGGCTTGATTTCAAAAGAAAATGTTATCATTGATGAAGTTGCATTAGTTGATGGACTCAAACACAATCTATTGAGCATCAGTCAACTATGTGACAGAGGGAATACTGTTTCCTTCAATTCTGAAGCCTGTGTTGTCAGAAGTAAGAATGACAACAAAGTGGTTCTAACTGAAATTAGAAAAGGGAATGTGTACTTAGCTGACTTCAACTCTACAGATTCAGAATCAATTACTTGTCTTCTCAGCAAAGCAAGTCCAGATGAAAGTTAAGTTTGGCACAAGAAGCTGTCCCATTTAAATTTCAAGACAATAAATGATCTAGTAAAAAAGACTTAGTTAGACGAATCCCTCTAGTGGAATTTATAAGGGATGGACTGTGTGATGCTTGTCAGAAAGGAAAGCAAAAGAAAGCATCATTCAGTAAGAAGCTTGAATCAGCAATTGATGAACCATTACAACTGCTACATATGGATCTTTTTGGACCAGTCAATGTATTGTCAATTTCAAGGAAAAGATATTGCCTAGTGATTGTAGATGATTTCTCAAAGTTTTCATGGGTTTATTTCCTTAGGATCAAAGGATGAAGCTAGTGAAATCATTATCAATCATATCAAGCAAGTCAACAATCATCCAGATTTCAAAGTAAGGAATATCAGGAGGGACAATGGAACTGAGTTCAAGAATACAACCATGAAGTTGTTCTGTGAAGAAAATGGGATCATGCATGAGTTGTCAGCTCCAAGGACTCCACAACAAAATGGTGTGATGGAAAGGAAGAACAGATCACTAATTAAAGCTGCAAGAACAATGCTTGAAGAGTCTAAACTCCCAACATACTTTTGGACTGAGGCTGTTAACTGTGCATGTTACACTCAGAATATTTCTCTAATTAATCAGGTAAAATGCATGACTCCCTATCAATTGTTCAAGAGAAGAAAACCAACTTTAAACTTTCTACATGTCTTTAGTTGCAAATGTTACATTCTAAGAAATCAACCTGATCACAAAGGGAAGGTTGATGCAAAGGCTGATGAAGGTAATATTTGTTGGTTATTCTGCTGGAAAATCATATAGAGTCTACAATCTAAGAACCAACATTGTCATGGAATCTGTGCATGTTGTGTTTGATGATAAAAAGATTGATGGACTAACTGATGAGGGACATCATGAAGGACTCAAATTTGACAACATTGAGATATATTGTGATGATAGTGAAGATGAGAATGATCACTACAAGAAAAACTGGTTTTTTCCTACCAAGCAAATCAAACCAGAAAAATTTGGTAGGAATTACTCTACCATTTCCTACCAACCCGTAAACTGGTAGGAATTGCTTTAGGTGGGGCCCATATTTTGTACACGCAAGCACCAAAACCTACCAATATTGGTGGGAAACTCAAAACCTACCAATTTTGGTAGGTTTTGACCAAATTTTGATACCGAAATGGTCCCACCAACCACGTCATCAGCCCTCACTTATTTTATTGATCAAACTTTTTTTATGAAAAAAGAAATAATATCATCAATCCGAGACCATTTCCTTCCAAATTTGGTGGGAAAGTTTTTCCTACCAAGGTTGGTAGGTTTTGGTAAAATCTTAATTTGAAAATAACCCCACCAACCACATCAGCATGCCACGTATTGTTAAGAATATATAACATTTTTTTGAAGTATAAATAAATATCAATAATTCAGGTCATTTCCTACCAATATTGGTAGGAAATAGGAGAAAACTAAGAAAAATGTATTTTTTCCACTTTTCGCTCATTGTTTGTCACATTCTTGTTGATCATACTCTAAAAACATAAATATCTATTCATTTTAATAGTGAAACTCTAAAAGTTAGTTGATTACACTTACAGTCCCTGTGTTTCCATTTGTTTTTGGATAATTATAATAATTATGAAAAAAAATATAAAATATGAAAATGATTCGATAAATTAAAACTTTTCAAGTGAAATGTCATTTTATAGTGAAATAAAACTAAGAAAAAAATTTGGGTAAGAAAACAATTATGAATAAGAAAATCGTTTAGAAAACAGATTGTCGAGATTGTTCGAAGATTGAGTTAGATTTTCAACTCAAAGTTTCGGGGATGGGTTAGACATTTAGATTTTTTTAATAATCCAACCTTACGGATGATTATATATATGAGTTTTATACATGTAATTGAAATATAGAATTTTTAAAAATTAAGCTATTATGTTTTTATAATAGATCTATAGAAAAACTACAAGAAAAATATTTTTTTTGTACTTTTCGCCTATTGTTTGTTACATTTCCGTTGATCAAACTCTAAAAAATAAACATCTATTCATTTTAATACTGAAACTCTAAAAGTTTGTTAATTACACTTACAGTTTTGTGTTTCCATTTGTTTTTTGGATAATTATAATTATTACGAAAAAAATATTAAATATGAAAATGATTCGATAAATTAAAACTTTTCAAGTGAAATGTCATTTTATAGTGAAATAAAACTAGGGAAAAAAATTGGGTAAGAAAATAATTATGACTAAGAAATTGTTTAGAAAACGGAACGTCGAGATTGTTCGAAGATCGAGTTAGGCTTTTCAACTCAAAGTTTCGGGGATGGGTTAGACATTTGGATTTTTTTAATAATCCAACCTTACGGATGATTAGATATATGAGTTTTATACATGTAATTGAAATATAGATTTTTTAAAAATTAAGCTATTATGTTTTTATAATTGATCTATAGAAAAAAACTGCAAGAAAAATATTTTTTTTGTACTTTTCGCCCATTGTTTGTCACATTTCCGTTGATCAAACTCTAAAAACATAAACATCTATTCATTTTAATAGTGAAACTCTAAAAGTTAGTTGATTACACTTACAATTTTGTGTTTCCATTTGTTTTTGGGATAATTATAATTATTACGAAAAAAAATTAAATATGAAAATGATTCGATAAATTAAAACTTTTCAAGTGAAATGTCATTTTATAGTGAAATAAAACTAGGCAAAAAAATTGGGTAAAAAAACAATTATGACTAAGAAAATCGTTTAGAAAACGGAACCTCGAGATTGTTCGGCGATTGAGTTAGGTTTTCAACTCAAAGTTTTGGGGAAGGGTTAGACATTTAGATTTTTTTAATAATTCAACCTTACGGATGATTAGATATGAGTTTTATACATGTAGTTGAAATATATAATTTTTAAAAATTAAGCTATTATGTTTTCATAATAGATATATATAGAAAAAAATGCAAGAAAAATATATTTTTTGTACTTTTCGCCCATTATTTGTCACATTTTCGCTTATCAAACTCTAAAAATATAAACATCAATTAATTTTAATAGTGGAACTCTAAAAGTTAGTTGATTACAATTATAGTCTCGTGTTTCCATTTATTTTTTGGATAATTATAATTATTACGAAAAAAATATTAAATATGAAAATGATTCGATAAATTAAAACATTTCAAGTGAAATGTCAATTTATAGTGAAATAAAACTAGGAAAAAAAATTGGGTAAGAAAATAATTATGACTAAGAAAATCGTTTAGAAAACAGAATGTCGAGATTGTTCGAAGATTGAGTTAGGTTTTCAACTCAAGTGTCGGGGATGTTTAGGATTACACACTTGGATTTTTTTTATTTTTATTTTTTAATAATCCAACCTTAGGATGATTAGATACATGAATTTTATACATGTAGTCAAAATATTGAATTTTTAAAAATTAAGCTATTATATTTTAATAATAGATCAATAAAACAAACTTTTAATTCATACCGGAATTGGTAGGTTTTGCCCAAAAAAGTTGTTTGTCCTTTTCCTAGTTGGGTATTTCCTACCAAGTTTGGTATGAAATAGACCAAAAATTGGTAGGAAGAGGCATCACCTGAAAATAGTAATTAAATTAGTTATTTTAACAATTTCGTATAATATCCGATTTTTAATAAATATTATCCAATTTTTTAACTAAGATATATTTGTTTGTTTCTCTATATATTTTAGGGATATGATAAAAAAAATATATTTGGTTTACTAGTATTTAGTCCTATATTGATATTTAAATATTTTTAAATATTTAATTTACTTTTTAATAATTGCACTCACACTAAAAATTAAAAAAAAAATCGTTAAACCCCATTACCTACCTATATTGGTTGTAGTTTCACGAAAATTTTAAACATGAAAGTAAATTCAAAATTTTTAAAATTGGAGCGAAATCCAAAAATTCAAAAACAAAGTCCAACTCAAAACCTACCAAAATTGGTAGGAAATGAACTTTAGTTTCACGAAAATTCAAATATGGAGCCGAAACTAAAAGTTTTAAATATGGAGCCAAAACCAAAAATTCAAAATTTTCGTCAAATTCAAAACCTACCAGTATTGGTAGGAAATGAACCTTAATTTCACAAAAAAATCAATTGTGGAGCCAAATCAAAAATGAAAATTTCAAATACGGAGCCAAAATTAAACTAAAAAATTTGAAAATTTCGCCTAAACCCATAACCTACCAATATTGGTAGGAAATAGGTGACTTGAACCTATAAACCACTATCTTCCTCTTTTCACTTTCAATTTCATCGACTCCACCAAAATTTCATTTTATAATTTCTCCATCCTCTTCTTATCTTTTGGTAAATATCTTCATCTTCTTCATTTAAACCATCTCATATATATGTATGCATTTCAATATTTTTAACATATTTTTATCTTGATTCGTTTATATAATTACTTATTTGCTTCTTACTACATGTATTAATTGTTCATGTACGTTAATGACTACTAACATTTATAATCTCTTCTTATGTAGCTTTTATTCACTCGAGACCAAGGAAATAAACAAACAAAGACGAAAATGGAAAACTCACAAAGAATGTAGACAAATTATTCAACAACGATAATGAAGAAATTACAAAGAATGAAGGCAAATGATTCAACAATGATGAGAACTTGAAGATGATTAGTCTTAACTTTTGAAACATCTATTAATTGTTGTAATGAATTATTATTTCTAATATGCAATTATCACAGATATGTAATTTTTTTTAATGTTATAATGGTGTTATGTTCGAATTGTGATTTATGATGAATTTTTCAATTTTGGTTATTGTTGTATGCTTATGATTTAGATATTAATTTATGTACAACTTTATCTACATTGTTATCAATGAAATAAATTATTTTATAAAAAAACTGTCCAACATTTCCCACCACATTCAAGGTATTTCCTACCACATTCAAGCTAAACAGTGGTAGGAAATGGTAGGTAGGAAATGCTGATATTCATGTCTTCTGATATAAAACCTACCATTTATCAATCAAAACCTACCAGTTATGGTAGGAAATACTCACTGAAAACCTACCAATTTTGGTAGGAAAAAGGTCTTTTCTGTGTCAATTGCCACGTGGCAGGACACATGGCAGGACATGTGGATCCGTCCCACATGCCAACTCATCAATCTGACCCCAATTTGTATGACGTGGCAGCTGACATGGCAGGTGACGTGGCCACCCATGTGGTGTGCCACATGGGCGGCCACTTAGCAAGTGAGACCATTTGAGATACAAGCACCAATTCCTACCACAAAGCAATTCCGACTGGAGCAAATCCCACCAAGTCTTTTGGTAGGAATTGCCCCCTTTTCCTACCTGAAATAGCCCATTTCCTACCAAAACGCTGGTAGGAAATGGCCGTTTTTCTTGTAGTGGATGGAGAAGGCACCTAGAAAAGAATTCAAAATCTGCCTTTGGATATTGCACAGAATGCTGCACCCGTTGAAAGTCATAATTCAGCTTCCGTTGATAGAAGCAATGCAACATCCGTTGAAAGACAAAGTGACATCATCTGTTGAAGTTCATAATGAAGCATCCGTTGATCACAGTCTGTCAACGGATAATCATTTCACTTCATCAGTTGATAGAACTCCCAATTCCTTTCAAAGGATCAGCAACTCAGGGGTAGTTTCCACCAATCAACATTCTATCTCACATTCATGACAATACTGAGGCAACCTCATCTAGAGCTAATCTACCACCTCAAAGGAAATGGACCAAGAATCACTCTTTTGAACTGATCATTGGTGATGTTACATCTAAAGTGGCAAACTAGAAGGGCTACTCAAGATGAATGTCTGTATAGTAGTTTTCTATCACAGGAGGAACCTAAGAGAGTGGAAGAAGCTCTATTGGATCCATATTGGATTTTAGCAATGCAAGAGGAGCTAAACCAATTTGAAAGGAACAAAGTATGGAAGCTGGAACCCAAGCCAAAGAACAAGAGTTCTATTGACACAAAATGGGTATTCAGAAACAAGATGGATGAAAATGGTATTGTCATAAGGAATAAAGCCAGACTGGTTGCTAAAGGCTATTCTCAACAAGAGGGAATAGATTTTGATGAGACATTTGCTCCAGTTGCCAGACTTGAAGCCATCAGAATCTTTCTAGCCTATGCAGCCCATGCCAATTTCAAGGTCTATCAAATGGATGTCAAGAGTGCATTTCTGAATGGGGAATTGGAGGAAGAAGTTTATGTAAGCCAACCTCCAGGATTTGAAGATCCAAATTTTCCAGACTATGTGTATTATCTGTTGAAAGCACTCTATGGACTAAAGCAAGCACCTACAGCCTGGTATGAGACTTTGTCAAAATTTCTTCTAGATAATCACTTCACAAGAGTTACTGTTGACAAAACTCTTTTCTTTAGAAATGTTAATGGCTCTACAATACTTTTTCAAATTTATGTAGATGATATTATATTTGGTTCTACAGATGATAAGCTTTGTAAAAAGTTTGCTAAGTTAATGCAAAGTAAATATGAAATGAGCATGATGGGAGAGCTAACTTATTTTCTTGGTTTACAAGTTAAACAAGTTAGTGGTGGAATTTTCATTAGTCAAACTAATATATTTATGATCTTTTAAAGAAGTTTGACTTAATGGATTGTTCATCTGCAAAAACTCCCATGGCCACTGCCACCAAGCTTGAATTAAACAAGGCTAAAAGGTTGTAGACATTTCAAGTTATAGAGGCATGGTTGGCTCACTTTTATATTTAACTGCTAGTAGACCTGATATAATGTTTTCTACATGTCTCTGTGCTAGATTTCAAGCTGACCCTAAAGAGTCTCACTTAGTGGCTATTAAAAGGATTTTCAGATATCTCAAAGGGACTCCAAATCTAGGAATTTGGTACCCTAGAGAGTCTGGTTTTGATCTAATTGGCTACTCAGATGCAGATTATGCAGGTCGTAAAATAGACAGGAAAAGTACAACTGGCAGCTGTCAATTTCTAGGGAATAAGCTTGTATCATGGTTCAGCAAGAAGCAAAATTCTGTTTCTACATCAACAGCTGAAGCTGAATACATTGCTGCTGGTAGTTGCTGTGCATAAATACTATGGATGAGGAATCAACTATTTGACTATGGACTAACTGTTGATAATATTCCTATATTCTGTGACAACACAAGTGCCATTGCCATTACTGAAAATCCAGTACAGCACTCAAGAACCAAGCATATTGACATCAAGTACCACTTCATAAGGGAACATGTTATGAAAGGTACAGTGGAACTTCATTTTGTTCCAAGTGAAAAGCAGATTGCAGACAATATTGACCAAGCCACTTGATGAATCAACATTCACAAGATTAGTAAGTGAGCTAGGTATGCTTAATTATTCATAAATTCATGTCCTCATTATAATCTGCTTTGAAGCCTGAAATGAATTTGTGGCAAGAACAAAGTTGGCTTTAAGTAAGGTTTGTTCTATCAATGGATATTCCCTATCCGTTGAAAGCCAAAATTGTTCTATCAACGGATGTTCATTATCCGTTGAAAGACAAATACATTTCTGGTAATTTTATCCTTTAACGGATAAAAACTGTGTTAATCTTCAACGGATAACTGTTTACCTCATCCATTGAAGTGTCACATCAGTTACTTTAAGTGAGTCACAAACCGTTGATTCGTGTACTTAACCGTTGATACATATATACACTTTTGTATGTATTTGTATTAAAGGCAGTTTTCAGAATTTCTACAGTTTTCTTTATTCTCAAACGGTTTGTAATTTACTTAAAAGTATTATTTAATCATTCTATTTACGTTTTAATTCTATTTACGCTTTCTCGCAAGTTTTATTCTCTTTCTCTCCCAAAACTCTCAATCTTTCTCTGCAACCTCTACTCACAACAATGGCACCAGTAGTCAAGATTATGTCTCAGTCTGGCTTTGTTTATGAAAAGAACAATTTCGTAGCCTTAGTGGAAAAGAATGAAGCCCACTCAGATTATCACAAAATGATGGACTTATCAAGAACTGCTTTAAGTTACCTGAGAATAATGCCATGACACCAGCACACTGATAATGATGTATCTGCTATGTTAGATTCCATAGGCTATTCTTTTGATTTGCTAGTTTAGGGAGCATTAGAAGGAAGGGACTTAGGAAAAAATGGAGTTTTCTTGGAGATGCCTTTATCAAGGTTTTCTCTGGGAAGATTAGCAATTTTGATGCCATAACTTCATCTCTTGTTAATATGCTCTATATGCTAGTTTCTGATAGGTACTTTAATTTTAGCAACTATGTCATGCTAGAATTAGGTTCCAGGTTAGGTAACAAAGCTAATAGACCTCATAACATCTACTATGCTAGATTATTTATGTTATTGGCTAACCATATTGCTGAAGGTTTTTGTCATAACTAATGAAAGCAATAAACTCAAATGCTGGGCACAAGAGAAAAGGGTCCTTGCAGACCTTTTGAGAATTAACCTTAACAGCCAGGTGCCATTGGTATATTTACCAATAATGAATGCACCTCAGGTAAGTGAGGTAAATACTTCTGCAACCCCTACCTCTTCCAACCCATTGTTTCTTTGCCTTCTAGTATGTCAATGGAATCTGTGTCTTTGTCCCAACAGATTCCTACCAAAGCCACCAAAACTAAAATTCCAAAACACAAGTCAAGAGAACCACCTATGTTGTTTCTCAAAAGACAACAGTTGTAACAACTACCATAAACCCTGAAGGGAGTGAACAGGGGTGTGAGTGGTGAGGGGAGGGGTGAACATCAAGAACCCCCCAGGATAAGGTGGGAGAGGTGAGTGGTACCCTAGCCAACCAAGCCATAGTTTCTCAAAAGACTGTGGTGGTTCAAAAGGAGTCAAACACATCCCTAGTTGCATCCTCCCAAAAGGATGCAGCTATTGAAAATTGTCCCCAACCAGGGACACAGAACAAAAGAGGGAGGGACACTGAAGCCACACATTCACCTATCAAAGCCGTTTCAAGAAGAAAGAAGGCTAAAACCCTAGTTTCAACACAAGGGCACACACTGTATAGATAGATCCACCTGTATCTTTGCCTTCTCAAATTAAGCTTAATGTGGCTCCAGCAAATGTGGAGTCACAGCCCCATTCTCTCTTAATAGACACACATCAATCACCAAATTCTACATCACCATCTCTAGATGTGGATATGACATTCACATCAATTCCCGATTCTCCCTCTTTAAAACTCAGGGAGGAGCCCCACTCAAATCCTGGTGATCATCATCTGTTAGATGATTTGTTGGATCATCAGCCAATTCTTTCAGACTTAGTTGAAGAATCTGTGTCACCTCACTTAAAATTAGTTCACACAGATTCAACAATTATGTCACTTTCAATATCTACATCTTTTCCTTCTTCAACAGATATCTCTCATCCGTTGACAAGTGGTTGTTCTTCGACGGATAAGCTTAACAGCAGTTATCCGTTGATATCATCAGTTTCCACTTCAACGGATACTCCCATACCGTTGATGGTCTCTACACATATAACTGAATCAATTTCAAGTGTAGAAGACATGGTTACTGTACAATCACTTCTAGGATTAAGGGAAGGGAGTGATAATTTGAGTGAGAGGCTGGGTTGCTCCCAGGCAAAAGGAGAGGTTGAGAGTCAAAATATGCATGCTATTTCTTCCAGCATGGCAAAAGTGAGTGAGGGGAGTGCCACCTTAGTAGGTGAGGGTGAGGGTGTGTGTGAGCCAGGGGGAGCCTTTGATGCAAGAATATAGAGAAAATGAGAGAAAAGCATGTACAGAAGCTATAAGGGTGGATCCAGCCACTGCTAGTGAGTCAATGATTGTGGATGATGCTGACAAGGGAAGACAATTTCACCAACATTACAAAGCTGAAATTGATAACTATTTCCTTGGATGCTGACACTTTTACTCATCCTATTTCAGCCTATCAACTGTTGGCTGCTCAAGGCAATGTGGTGGCAGAGCATACTTTAAACATAGTGCACACTTCAGAATCTCTTCAAAGAGATAAAGCTGTTGTTAATAGGATGCCTTCTCAAGCTGGTGAGCCATCTGAAGAATTTGAAGTAAATTCTAATGATGATGACTCTATTTCTTTGGATGGGAGCATGAACTTAGGGGGAGATGCAGGCCGAAGTTCTGTCCCATATTTACCTGAATGGGCATAGACAAAGAAATCTACACCAGGACAGTTTGGTGTCGCTTTGGTCAAGCAGGTTATGGCTATTCAAAAGGCCCTTCAGGATACTTCAGATGCTGGTACAAAGGCTATTCTTCAAGCTCATCTAGACTCTCTACATCTCTTGTAGTTGCAGCACATCAGACAAAATTTGAGTGTGGATGAACTCAAAAAGGATATTGCTGATCTAAAATCCTATAATTCTGACGAAGTTGGATTCAGTCATGCCTTATGGTACAATGCAAGATTTGTTGCTGAGATTGAGGAGAGAATCTGATGCTGACAAGAGGCTGGCCAAGTTGGAGAACAGAGTTCAAGTCATTGAAAACTCTGTGGTCACCATTCTTCAAAATCAACAATCTCAGACAAGTCTACTATTGCAGCTGGCAAAAGCACAAGGCTTGACCCCTACCCTTGATGATAACAAAAAGGGGGAGAATAAAGGGGAAAGGGAAGGAGAGCCATCAACAAAAGTTCAAATATCTAAAGTGCTAGTTCCTGCCATCACCACTTCTCCAACACTTCAAATCAAAGGAAAGCTTGATGGAATTGATCTAATCCAGATAGCAGCAGCTGAGATGAAAGTCAAAGAGCAAAGGAGGAGAATTTATGAAAGGATGCAACAAATTTTTGGTTCTACAACATCAAAATCACAATCTGTGAAGCATAGCACAAAGGTGGAGCCAATCATTATGGAGCTCAAGCTAGTAAGGAGGAATAAGGTTGAAGGGACTTCTTTCAAGAATCTGAAACCTATGGTTCTCAAGCCCAACAACAGATCCAATAAGGACTCTACAAAGAACCCTCTAAGCCTTGCTCAGTTGAAAGGAGTCAATTTTCCTCTTCCAAACCCTGATGAAGACAAGGTTTTGGGTGGTAATATCATAAAGCACAAGGAGACCAAGGATGTGGTTGAAAGAATGAACATGGCTATTATCTTTAGAGAGGGAAAGAGTATCTGTGTGATACAAGGACATCCTAAATTCTCAATAGCCAAGAGGAAAGAAGCCAGAAGGTTGAAGGAAGAAGCTAAAAAGTTAAAGGCTGACAAAAGAGCACAAGCAAAGCTTGAAAAACAGCTAAAGTCAAGTCAAGCTGAAGAAAAGAAAGAAATTGAAGACAAGAGTGAAGATGTAGGTATGGGGGACATGCTTGGTGATGATGTGGAAGAAAGAAGTAAGAAAAGAAAGGAATGGCAGAAAGGGAACAGAAAGAAGGCCAATTCAAAAAGGAAGATTGTAGATGAAACTGAAGAAACCCAATCAAAATCTAAACCACTACCTTTTATTCCTGAACTCATTGTGCCTAACCCCTTCATAAACATCCATGGTGAAACAATTACTCCTAAGGAGGAACCAATTGATGGGGACACCATCAAATTGCCCACTTTCTCAACCACTTCTCCACCATCAAAGAAACAGAAAAGAAAAATCAAATCAACACCTCCTCTAACCTCAATCAAATTCACTCAGAAGCCTAAGCCTAAGCCATAAGCCTCAAAGGATGATTATGTTCACATTTGTGACATAAAGGAGTTTACAGACATTGAACTCTATCTGGATGAGCTGGAGGAAGTAAGGGGAATGGATGCCTACAGACAGCTCCAGAAAGACTAGTTGTCAAATATAAAGGAAGTGGGGAAAGGACTTGGCCTCTTTACAGAATTTTGAATGAAGGTTATTCTACCTTGGTTAGAGTCTACTCAGCTATAAAAAGGAATTTTGGCTTTACCAGGACTGCCAAAACTTAGATTCTCAACAAGATTGCCAGCATAAGGAAAACTTGGTGGGAGCCCAATGCCTTGCCTAGAACATTACTCATCCCAGAGAGAGGAATTACAGTTCATAAATCACCTCATTGGTTGATGGAGTCAGAAGATTTTTCAGACTTAAAGATCAGCTCAAGATTTCCAGTAATGAAACTCTCAAGGATATGCAATCTAAGTTGGACATCAATGAAGAAGATGAAACTGAATTCTACAGACAACACCAACTCCAAATAGAGGAGAATGACAGGAGGCTACGAAAGAAAACAAAGGATCAAAGGAAAAAGAAATTAATCTGCTCAGGCTAAAGGAGCACCCTTGGAAACAATGTAATTCTTCAATTCTATCTCAGTATACACACTTTTGCAGCACCTTTTGAATTTCTACTTTATTTCAGTTCATATATTTGTTAAGTGTTTTGTTATCATCAAGTTAAACCCAAATTTATCCCTACAGTTCTAGTAGACATAAATAGGGGGAGATTGTTAGGAATATGTGTATTAGTTTGATGATAAGTTAAATAAAACACTTAAGTAGAAATCTAGTGTTTGTAGCCTCAACGGATAAGACCATCCTGGCTATCCGTTGAAGGAATAGCTTTACTTAGAAATAAGTTTAGTATTGTAGCATATTTCATTCTCTGTATTTAAGTTGTAATTCTTAGATATTGTGGAAAATTATCAGTCATGTTGACTACTAGTGGATATGCAAATAGGAGGGCTAATTGTAAATATTTTATGCCTTGTAATTTTGTATAAGTGAAGTAGTATCAACTGATATTAAAGACCTTCAATGGATGAGAAACAAAGCTTCAACAGATATCTCTAAAGCTTTAACAGATAACATCCATCAACGGATGAGTGCTTCAACGGATAAAGCTTCAACTGCTAATGCATCAACGGATAGAGTTTCAACGGATAAAGTTTCAACGGATGCATAGTTCAATAGCAGTTGATAGTGACAATTCATAAGCTGACAAAGGCAAATGGGTTGACAGAGACAAACTGGAATGTGGCAGCCTCGAGGAGGAATCAAGAAAATGCAGCATTTCCATTCTGGTGCAAACAAGGAAGTATTCAAAGATTCACAGCTAAACCTAAATTTCATTGGATAGAGAAATGAAGAAGAAACATGTGAAGAATCTTTTAATTATATTATACAGTTTTGTCTTCACTTGTAAACTTGGTGATATATAAACCAAGTAGCAGCTAGTAATTAGATGGTGAATTTTCCAGAGCTGTTTAAAAAAATCCAGGTAGAAAATCATCTAGTTTGTACTAGGAAGCATCTGTGATTTAATTCTTTGAATCACAGATTTTCTGAAATAACACATCTCTGGTGGATCAATAAATCCACCAGAAATGTTTTTAAGTTCTTTGTGTTATTTACATTTGTGTTTGAATATATATCTGTCTGTATTAGCTTCAAGCAATTCACACACATTTGTTCAGTAAAACACTTAGCCTTAGAAACTGCTCAAAACTTGAAAAAGTTTTGAGATTTACATTCAACCCCCCTTCTGTAAATCTCATTGTTCATCCAGTGGGAATAACAACTACATATGTCAAACTAGTATTACTCCAATATGTCAATTTAAAAACAATTTTATTATTTAGTGACTCATGTTTTTTTTTGAAAATGTAGTAAAAGTAGCATCTAGTCGTGGAACTTTGATAGTAGTTAATCTTTTAAAAATAGATGGCATTTAGTACATATATATATTAGTGATATAACCAATATTTCAGATCAAAATAATTTTATTTGATTTGTCATTTTAATAGTCCAATATTAGTTTGACTAGTACAACTAACTAGTGTATTGGTGTTTCAATTTTTTTATAAATATTTTTCATCGATACAACTATATGCATGTCAATAAATATACATATTAGTGATATAACCAAAGTTTTAGATTAAAATAATTTTATTTGGTTTGTCATTTTAAAAGTCAAACATAAGTTTAACTAGTATAACTACCTAGTGTTTAGTCCTGAATTGGTGTTTTAATTTTTTTAAAAATATTTTTCATCAATCTAACTGTATGGATGTCAATAGATATACATATTAGTGTTATCACCAAAGTTTCAGATTAAAACAATTTTATTTGGTTTCCCATTTTAAATGTCAAACATCAGTTTGACTAGTATAACTACCTACTGTTTAGTCTTGAATTTGTGTTTCGATTTTTTAAAAACTAATTTTTATCGATCCAACCATATGGATGTCAATAGATATACAAATTTTTGATATAACCAAAGTTTCAGATCAAAATAATTTTATTTGTTTTATCATTTTAATAGTAAAATATGAGTTTGACTAGTAAAACTAACTAGTGTTTAGTCCTAAATTGGTGTTTCAATTTTTTTATAAATATTTTTCATCGATACAATTGTATGGATGTCAATGGATATACATATTAGTGATATAACCAAAGTTTGAGATTAAAATAATTTTATTTGGTTTGTGATTTTAAAAGTCAAACATTAGTTTAACTAGTATAACTACCTAGTGTTTAGTTCTGAATTGGTGTTTCCATTTTTTTAAAAATATTTTTCATCGATCTAACCGTATGGATGTCAATAGATATACATATTAGTATTATAAACAAAGTTTCAGATCAAAATAATTTTATTTGGTTTGCCAGTTTAAAAGGTCAAACATGAGTTTGACTAGTATAACTACCTAGTGTTTATTCCTGAATTGGTGTTTCAATTTTTAAAAAACTAATTTTCATCGATCCAACCGTATGGATGTCACTAGGTATACATATTTGTGATATAACCAAAGTTTCAGATCAAAATAATTTTATTTGGTTTGCTATTTTGACAGTCAAACATTAGTTTGACTAGTAAACTCAACTAGTGTTTAGTCCTGAATTAGTGTTTCAATTTTTTTAAAAATATTTTTCATTCATCCAACCATATGGATGTAAATTAATATATATTAGTGATATTACCAAAGTTTCAGATCAAAACAATTTAATTTGGTTTGCCATTTTAAAGGTCAAACATCAGTTTGACTAGTATAACTACCTAGTGTTTAGTCCTGAATTGGTGTTTCGATTTTTTTATAAACATTTTTCATCGATACAACTGCATGGATGTCAATATGTATACATATTATTGAAATAACCAAATTTTTATATCAAAATAATTTTATTTGGTTTTCCATTTTAAAGGTCAAACATCAGTTTGAATAATATAACTACCTAGTGTTTCGTCTTGAATTGGCGTTTCTATTTTTAAAAAAATATATTTCATCGATCAAACTGTATGGATGTCAATAGATATACATATTTGTGATATAACAAAGTTTCAGATCAAAATAATTTTACTTGGTTTTACATTTTAATAGTCAAACATCAGTTTGACTAGTACACCAAACTCTTTATTTTTGTTAACTAATAAAGAAATTTGAATTTTTTTATAGAATATATTTTATTTTTTGAAGAAATAAATTTTTTATTTGGATAACTTTTATCCACTCCCAAATTCATAATTTCAAAATATTCACTAACATTTAGATAATTTTTTATTAAAAATTAAAATTCTGAAAAATTCTAAATACAACCGAATTCTATTAAAATATAATTTCGTACAGGGCAGGAAATTTCCCTCACTTTTTTTGAAATTTTAAAAGTACGGGTAAATTTCGCGCCATTTTTAAATATAAAATTTGACCGAAATCGGTTGAATTTAGGAATGTCAAATTAATTATTTGCGGGAAAATTTCCTCCATTTTTTTATTGGAGCTAAATTCGACCGAAATTTTTTAGGGGCTAAATTCGACCAACTTAATTTCGACCGTTTTAATTTCAACCATTTTCGGTTAAAATTGGTTGTAAATACGACTGTTTAAATACGACCATTTGAATTTGACCGAGGCCGGTTGAATTTAGCCGTGTCCAAAGATTTCGACCGCCTGCGGTCAAATTTAACCTCGGTCGAATTTAAATCAGATGTATTTAACCTTGTTTTCTTGTAGTGTATCAATGCATCTCAAAGAAGTAAAGTAAAAGAGAATAAGAGAAGGCATCAGAATTTGAGAAACATGAAATTATTTTATTTTATTTGCTCACGACTATATCAAGAATACTGAAGAACAAGGCAAAAGAAAAATAAGGAAGCAGAACCACTCAAGGAGGATCTATCTTGGTCAAACGCTTAGATGAGCTAGGAAACGAGTCATTTAGTTGCTAAAGCTTAGGTAAATTATTCTTAATAAATGAAAACTTTATTTTCCTTCTATGACTATTTTAGTCATGTATACTTCATAGTTCTTTTATTTCTTCATGATTATTAGTCAGTATATTGTATTAGCCCCTCATGTTGGATATTTATTTGGGCCGAATCCACATATCTTTTGACCCACTTTCTAAAGTGATACTCATCTTCGTAAAAGAAATAATTATCAATCTCTTTAACATTTTGTTTACTACTATAAAAAATTCTAACATAATCTTAAACTACAAGACTTATATGCTTAGCTATAATTCTTGAAATTTTAATTTATGCAAAACTTCACTCTTTAGTAAATAAAATGATAGAAATGTAAAATACTCTTACCAAGAATTTGGAAAGGTCCTTTTAATTTATATGCTACGTATTTCTTATCTACACAAGGACGATGGTATTCTAGATTACATGATCCTTTGATATTATTTGTTGATATAGTATATATTTATATATATAGATAGATAGATATAACATGATTTAATTCCTCATATTTGTTATATATTGCATTGATTTGGATTTTTATCAATAAATTTTATGCTTTTATTGTAGAAAGAAAAGAAAAATTCGTAGAGTATTAAAAGTTGAATACGTAGATTTATTAGAAGGAAATTCAGAATTGTTGGGCTTCGTGCTCGCAATTCCCTATTTGGGGCATTTATTAAGTTCTAGAATTGTAGTTTGTAGAACTCACATGAATATAACGACATTATAGTTTATTGTAAAGTGGTCAAGGGTTTTAAATTACAACTTAAGGTGCCCAAAATTAGTGAAGAAAAATCAACTACTATTTTTTTCATAAAAAACCGAGGCCAGATTAAAAATTGTACTTGTATACTTTTATTATAAATAAATAAGAATATATTATTAGAAGATAACATATGTACATATATAGACAAATGGATACTAATACTTTTCTTCTTCTTGAAAATTGAAATCTTTAGTTACATGTTTATGTTTTATTATTTGTTTGTTGGCTAACAAATGAGCGAGTAAATTTATTATTAAGGGTTAAGTTAAACCTTAGTTACCCAATCCCCTAATTTAATTATATTACTTTCGGATATAATTGAGGTGTGCTTAATTTATAATTAGAAATCATACATGACTATATTTATCATTTAACCCAAATATATTTATCAAGGGAAGTTGAATTTAGATGGTTGTCATTTATTAAAAAAAGGACATGAATTTTTTCATCAAAATAGGTAGAACGGATTGTTCGGAAGTTAGGTTATGTTTAATGTGTTTAAATTGCATGATACTGTCAAAATATGCTTGAATGAAATTTAGAGAAGTCATTAATATTTGAGAGATATTATTAGTATTTTATTAGAGCATCATTCCTCTTGAGTGGTATATGATTAATTGAGGGAGAAATTATAATTTTATTGATTCACGCTAGTGGCGATACTTAATTACCAAATAATATCATTCTTAAATTTCGTTAAAATGCATATTGTCTAATGAAATTTTAGAAAATAACACAATTTATTTTCTTCAAAACCTTTTTTCTCTATCTTTAAATGGAAGAAAATTGAATGAAAATTTTTAAATTTCTTAATAATTTTCAACTCAGTTTTACACTTTTTTGAATAAGAAATTTACTAAATCTTAAATACAAAAAATAAGGTAAAATTATATTAGTTAGAGTAAAATTTAATGGATAAGAAAAAATACTTATTAAATATTTGATATTTTGGGCTTTAATATTTTTCAAAAGAAATGTTTAAGATTTTAAGCTTGATCTTTTTAAAAAGAATTGTTTGAGACATCAGCTAATTGATAACTTGATGAACATCCTTGTAAAAATGTTAACTCATTCTTTATTCACTAGCTCAACTAAGTTCAGGAGCAGAGGCTTCTTACTAAAAATCAATAAATATTTCTCTGTTAAGGAGGGTCTAAACTCTGCACCATAAGCACAAGTACGTGGTCTAAACTCTGCACTATGAAATTATCCCATAAATTACAAACCACAATTCATAAACTTATTAACCAAGGACAACATTTTCATAATCCAATATACCAATAAATCTTCAACCTAGGAATAAAAAACAGCAATCCAAATGAAGCAAAACCATCTAAAATAATAATGGGTCCTAAACACTACTAGAAATAATAGATACAACATCGGTACTTAGACATTTTGACATCGGTTTCGTATACTAATGGTTGTCTATGTTCAAAAATTGAAGTTATCAAATTAAAGTTTTTAAAATTGACATTGATTATTTTTGTAAGCCGGTGTCTATAAATAATTCTTCACATTTCAGTAGACAACTTTCCCCTTTAACTAAATTTTCCCCCAACTCATTTTTTAGTTCCCCCTTTTTCAAATATCTTCCCTTTCCCCTTTATCACTCCCTCCATCCCTCTCAAATCACCACTGCAATTTCTCTCTTCAATCCTGACTTCATCTCAAAACACCCTAACTCCTTTCTCAAAATCTCGACTTCATCTCCCTCATCTCTCCTTATTTCCTCCTTTTTCGATACTCCCTCTCCAAAACCCTAATTTAGACCCTGGCCTAATTAAGCTCAGATCAAGCTCTTAATGTAATCTCTCTTACCATCTATATCTTTTCTATTTGTCTCTCTCTCACCGCTCAGTCTCCCTCTCCCATCTCTATCAACCCATCTCAAACCTTAATCTCATCCTCACTGTTTCATAATTTTAAACCACATAACCTAATTAAGTACGAGGCCAATGTGAAATAATTTTTTTGGTTCGATTTGTATGAAATCGAT
>NW_027417846.1:0-167211 GCF_009905375.1 Apium graveolens | reverse complement strand
CTATTTTTGTCAAGCCACCAACCTTGGGTGGATTTAGCTTTATAAGTCATGTAAACGTTCAGTTTTATAAAAAAAAGTCACGAGAGAACACAATGTAGTCATTAAGTGCAACCGGGTTTGTAAATATAAGTGTTAGTTTTTCTGCATTGTATTGTTGTTCTTATTATTATATTTAGTGAATTTCAACATGGTATCAGAGCTTATTGATTCAAGAGGACATGACAAGGTGTTGTGATAGAATAACAAAATGTAGTTGAGTTAGTAAGCAACACAGAAGCCATGAATGAAGTAGAAGTATAGTGCAGTGATGGAAATGGTGAGACCAGGGAACAGAAAATCAGTTTTGTTGTTGTGCAGCGTTAAAGCGATGCGTCATTGCTGGGAAACGAAGGTTTATAAGGCCATTCCAGGAGGAAACATTGGTGGAGTAAAAGGATGTGTCAAAAGGAGAACGAGGTGCAGTATATGTGTGTGTACATGATGTGTATACGCATATGCTAAATATTTCAGCATACCAGATTTTTAGTTAAAAATTTAAAATTAAATCACTGAGTATAAAAAGCTTTATATATTTAATTTACATATTCTATAATTTAGTACATGCAACTGAATTCTTAAAAGGTTGATCTCTAATTATTCACTTGTCTTACTTGTCGAATGTACTTTTCTTACAAAGTAAATCAAAAACACACTCAAGTCTCAAGTGTCTGAGCTCCCTTTTATCCTTAAGTTAATTCACATTCTAGATTTTAAGTGTGATTATTATTTATGAATTGATGGTTTGATTTTGTGTAGTATCTGAAGAAACTAACTTTCAGGGAAGTGCAATGCGTAATCATTGCAAAAGGATGTGCATTTAGTTGCTTGAGTTTGGATAGACTAACCCTCAACACATAAAAATATTTTAAATCACGTTAGGTACATTCTTAACTAAATGTATATATTTTGTAAAAGAATATTTGATTTAATTCTCATATTCTATTATGAGATTATAAAAAAAATTCTTGATTTGTCTGCGAGCATTCATATTCCTTTTTCTGTGGTGTGCACATGGGCATATGCTAAGCACAAAATTCTATAAGATTAGTTCATTTTTGATTTGTTTATACTTCTTTATAATGGTGGACGGGTGTAGTCACAACAACCACACCAATCAAAATGCACCAAAATTATAAATTTTATTGCTTAGAATATGCACATGGACACACACTAGACAAAGTACCCTTTATATATAATAATTACTTTATTGCTATGTGTGCATAATTATAAATTACTTCAAGTTATTTCATGAAGTACTATAGAGTGTGTCAATTTTTAAATAAGATGAATCTAAGAAATCTAAGAGACAACCTTTTTGGTTTCCTTGAGATGACTACAAAGTAATTATGAATGATAATTCTAAGTTGTGATTCTTAGTTCTTCTCTGTTGTTAACATTCTATTTAAGGAACTTGTTTATATAATCTCAAATCAATTTCATAAAAACTCCCATATATACTTTTTCTAATTTTAATCCTTTAAGTCTCATGGACTTTTTCATTACAACTACTCTATTAAGTATGTTATCATTAACGGGCCCGACATATGTGATACATGACATTCCACCAAACATCTGGTGGGATCTAAATTTCTGTCACCAACTTCTATGCTACCAATGCATCTCAAAGAAGTACAAAACAATGAGAAAAGGCATAGGAATTTGAGGAACATGAACTTATTGTATTGGATTTGCTCATGACTATATCAATAATCCTCAAGAAAAAGGCAGAAAAAAAGAAGGAAGCGGAACCACTCAAGGACGATCTAACTAGCTCAAAACGGTTAGATAAGTTACCAAATGAATCGTTAAGTTTCTAAAACTTATGTAATTATGCTTAATGAATGAAAACTATATTTTACTTCTATGACTATTTTAATCATGTATACTTCATAATTGTTTTTTCTTCATGATTATTAGTTAGTCTATTGTATTAGCCCCTCATGTTGGATATTTATTTGGGCTCAATCCACATATCTCTTGACCTACTTTGTAAAGTGATACTCCTTTTCCTAAAAAAAAGTTATTCTTAGTCTATTTAACATACATATTCTATAATTGAGTATATACAACTGAAACCTTAAAAGGTTGCTCTCTAATTGTTCACTTGTCTTACTTGTCGAATGTACTTTGCTTTCAAAATAAATCAACAAGTCACTTAAATCTCAATTGCTTGAGCTCCCTTTTATCCTTCAGTTAATTCACATTCTCGAATTTATGTGTCATTAATATTTATGACTTGATGGTTTGAATTTATGTATTATTTGAAGAAACTAACTGATTTTTGGGAAGTGCAATGAGTAATCATTGCAAAAGAAGGTGCATTTGGTTGCTTGCGCTTGGATAAACTAATACTCAACAGATAAAAATCTTCTAAATCCCGATATGTACATTCTTAACTAAATGTGTATATCTTGTAAAAGAATGTTTGATTTAATTCTCATTTTCTATTATGAGATTATATAATGTTTGTCTTGATTTGTGTGCAGGCATTCAAATATAATAATTGTTTTATTGCTATGTGTGCATAATTATAAATTACTTCAAGTTATTTTATTAAGTACTACACGGTTTGTCAATTTTTGAATAAGACGAATCTAAGAATTCTAAGAGACAACCTTTTTGTGTTCCTCGAGATGACTATAAAGTATTTATGAATGATAATTCTAAGTTGTTCTTGTTAGTTCTTTTCTGTTGTCAACATTTTATATAAGGAACTGATTTACATAATCTCAAATCATTTTCATAAAAACTCTCATATATACTTTCTTTCATCTTACAACTACTCTACTACGTATGTTATCATTAACGGCATGACGTATGATATGCATGAAATTCCACCAAACGTCTGGTGGGATCTATATTTTCGTCAAGAACTTCAATGCTACCACTACAAGAAAAAAGGCTAAATTTGACCGAAAAAAATCGGTAGAATTTATCTTAATTCACCCGTGCGTGGTCGAATTTAACTAAATTCGACCGATTTTGAATCGGTTGTAATAAAGGGAGTCGAATTTAGGAGTTCGGTCGTATTTAACTAAATTCGATCGGCTAATTACGACCGGATGATTACAACCGCTTAAATTCGACCGCCCAAATTCGACCTCGGACAGTCAATTTAAAATTTTCTCTTAAAATTTAAAAATCCCGCACAAAAATTTTAATTTTCTGAAAAAATTTGAAAGAACCGCCCAAAAAATAAATTTGACCTTATTCAATCAAAAGTAAGGATTATAAATTTAACCACCTTCGGCTGAATTAATTAAAACCAGTTTTTAAAAAAATCTCACTGGAAGTTCGAAAATTTCCAAAATCCAGTGAGTTTGCCAAGATTTTGAGCATATTCCGGTAACCCAATTCAACTCAAAACTTATTACAAAGAAGCCACAAATATAGAATACACACCAATCACAAACATTCAGAGGTGTGAAATTTCAGAAATGACTCGTCCTTGCGGTATTAATGATGATGTTAAATTATTGCAACCGAGTAATAATACTAGGAGACTTGAATTACAAAATCTCCCTTCCAAAAGAAACGCGCTCCAAAGCCCCATATTTACATACACACCCATCACAAACAGTACCTGACCAGCAGCAGGACAAACCAATTCTTGTTCTCAAACTCCTCGGCCTCCATCTCATAATCTTTCATCGACAGTTCTCCATGAATCTCTTTCCATTTCTTGTTGTAGGACGTGAAAAAACATTCATCTAGATACAATCCAACTTCAGGAGCCATAGGAACTGTAATATTAATATCCCTGCAGTTAATCAAAACAATGGTCAGAACACCACACCCAAAACACAAAAACAGAAACTCTTTTATTCAAGCACTCACTTCCGAAGAGCGATTTCAATCAATGACTCAGGAACGATATTCCGCATCCCCAAAACCTCAAAACCAATCAACTTCTGAATCTGATGAAGCATAAAACTCTGCCCCACAACTTCACATTTAACAAACTCAATACCATCAACAATAACAGTCTCATTAGCACTAAACGAAACAATAAAACAGTGAGAAGACGGATCCTCGGCTTTTATCCTAGAAGGAAAATTATGAAAATTATGCGTCCCTTCATAACACTTCAAAATCCTATTAAACCTCATCCTGTCGTCCACACACGCAATCCCCGTCACTTTTGAAACCCGAATATTCGAAACCAAACACCTCCCATCCTCATTAACCTTCTTCAAATCCCTAATTTTCAGCCCAGCACTCCCAAAAAACCCAAAAAACTCGCATCAAGCACTAATCTTTTGCATAAATATCAAACATTTACCATCAATTGGGCCTGATTTCACTAACCAAACATATTATTCAATAAAATAATAAACCCCTTCTACTACATAAGCAAGAACTATCAAAATCAAGTGTTGGGCTGAGTCAATTACCGAGTTACGTGATGAGTTCACATCTTGAATGAACTTACCGAGTCAAAACGCTTTTCGACTACGACCCACACTAGATTCAAAAGATTTTAAATGGATTTGTTTGGGTTGTGGTTAAAGGGAGTGAAGATGAAGAAAGATGAGTTTGGTGGCTTATCTTGAGATTTTGGGGAGCTTGTCAACGCCGTATCCTGGTTGGGAGAAAAATGTAAATAGTGAAGGGGTGAACGGGTGTGGAGATTCACGGACATGTGAGTCGATAGAGGGTTTGAGAGATCGGAGATGCAGGAGGCCACAACTAATACTAATAGCTTCGGTTTGTGATGGTTTTATATAAAAATGATAAATAACTCGGGTTTGTTTAACAATGGGCGGGACTTGAATAAATTAAGCCTTTACCCATTATAATATTTTACTTATTATAATTTATCTCTTATTTTTTTGTAAATTATTTTAATATTATTATTTTTAGCTAGAAATAAAATTTTAGAAATTTTTATTTTAACAATACATTATTTTAAGAAAAAAAAATATAATAATGATTTTGACTGATTTTATCATAAATTCCACCAATATTAGTGTGGTGAAATTTAGTTTGTATCTTATTGGTTAAAAAAAGCAAGGTCTAACGATTAAAAAATATTAAAAAATTTCATATATTATTTTTTGAATTTATTTTAATATTCGTATGGTTGGATTTTTTAATATTTATTTTGAATATAAGGAACATTCTAGGTATGGAAACCCCTAAATTCAATTTGGTAAACGTAATTTAAATTTAATTATTTGAATTAATTGATTTTTTATGTGCACTCTTTTCTTTCACAATTTTTACATCCATACAGTTCCACTAAAAACAAATGCAATATAATCGAAAACTTAAACTATAGTTCATACCCTAAACTTTAATTTCATAACACCTCAACTACTGTTTGGAATATGTATATTAGTTTGATGATAAGTTAAATAAAACACTTAAGTAGAACTCTAGTATTTGTAGCCTCAACGGATAAGACCATTCTGGCTATCCGTTGAAGGAGTAGCTTTACTTAGAAATAAGTTTAGTATTGTAGCACATTTCATTCTCTGTATTTAAGTTGTAATTCTTAGATATTGTGGAAAATTATCAGTCATGTGGACTACTAGTGGATATGCAAATTGGAGGGCTAATTGTAAATATTTCATTCCATGTAATTTTGTATAAGTGAAGTTGTATCAACTGATATTAAAGACCTTCAACGGATGAGAAACAAAGCTTCAACGGATGTCTCTAAAGCTTCAACGGATAACATCCATCAACGGATGAGTGTTTCAACGGATAAAGCTTCAACTGCTAATGCATCAACGGATAGAGCTTCAACGGATAAAGCATCAACGCATGAAAGCTTCAACGGATGCATAGTTCAATAGCAGTTGATAGTGACAATTCATAAGATGACAGAGGCACATGGGTTGACAGAGAGAAACTGGAATGTGGCAGCCTCTAGGAGGAATCAAGAAAATGCGGCATTTCCATTCTGGTGCAAACAAGGAAGTATTCAAAGATTCACATCTAAACCTAAATTGCATTGGATAGAGAAATGAAGAAGAAACATGTGAAGAATCTTTTAATTGTATTATACAGTTTTGTCTTCACTTGTAAACTTGGTGATATATAAACCAGGTAGCAGCTAGTAATTAGATGGTGAATTTTCCAGAGCTGTTTAGAAAAATCCAGAGAGAAAATCATCTAGTTTGTACTAGGAAGCAGCTGTGATTTAATTCTTTGAATCACAGATTTTCTGAAATAACACATCTCTGGTGGATCAACAAATCCACCAGAAAATTTTTTAAGTTCTTTGTGTTCTTTACATTTGTGTTTGAATATATATATGTCTGTATTAGCTTCAAGCAATTTACACACATTTGTTTATTAAAACACTTAGCCTTAGAAACTGCTCAAAACTTGAAAAAGTTTTGAGATTTACATTCAACCCCCCTTCTGTAAATCTCATTGTTAGTCCACTGGGAATAAAAATTGGTATCAGAGCAAGCTCTTAACATACAAAGAGTTTAAAGATCTATTCTGCTAACATCATGAGTAAGAAAAATATTGGTGTAAAGAGATAACTATCAATACTGGAAAGTGAAGATGCATTTACATCTTCTCTCTCAATATGAAAGCTACATCAACTGCATTGAAAATGGTCCTCACATCCCTCACAAGGTGGCCACAACTGCTACTACAACAGTTGCTGTTGGACAGTCTATTCTCAAGCCAAAAGCAGAATGGACTGTAGAAGATATTGAAGAGGTGCACAAGGACAAGAAAGCCATGAACATTCTGTTTAATGGCCTAGATCAAGATATGTTTGACAATATCATTAACAGCCAAACTGCTAAGGAAATTTGGGATACTGTGCAACTTATCTGTGAAGGTACTGAGCAAGTTAGAGAAAATAAAATGCAGCTTCTCATTCAACAGTATGAATATTTTCATTTTGAAGAAGGAGAATCATTGAATGATACCTTCAACAGATTTCAGAAACTGTTGAATGGATTGAAGATGTATGGCAGAGTGTACCAAGTCAAGGACTCCAATTTAAAATTTTTGAGGTCTCTGCCAAAGGAATGGAAGCCTATAACTGTTTCTTTAAGAAATTCTCAAGATTATAAGGACTTCACACTTGAAAGATTATAAGGAATTTTGAAGACCTATGAACTTGAGACAGAGAAAGATGAGCTGTTGGAAAAGGGAAAGAGAAAAGGAGGATCAGTTGCACTTGTAGCTGACAATGAGAAGATTGAAGCCAGGAATGAGGAAAAGACAATGCCAAATCTCAAAATTGGCACAAGCAAATCAGAATCAAGCAAGGGAAAGGATTAAGTAGCTGAGGATGAAGACAATTCCAGTCAAGATGCCTCTGATGATGTTGATGAACATCTGGCTTTTCTGTCCAGGAGGTTTGTAAAGATGAAATTCAGGAAAAATACAAAATTCACTAAGTCAAACAAGAACATGGTGGACAAATCTCAGTTCAAATGTTATAACTGTGGCTTAAGTGGACACTTTGCAAATGAGTGCAGAAAACCATCCTCTAATAAGAAGAAATTTGAGCAAGTTGATTACAAAAAGAAATATTTCGATTTGCTCAAATAAAAGGAAAGAGCTTTTCTGACTCAAGATGATTGGGCAGCAAATGGAGCCAATGAAGATGATGATATGGAATATGTCAACCTAGCCCTGATGGCTAATTCTGATGAAAATGAAACTAGTTCATCAAGCAACCAGGTAATTACTACTGATCTCTCTCAGCTTTCGAAGATTAAATGCAATGAAGCCATAAATGATATGTCCAATGAATTATATCATTTGCGTGTTTCCCTTAAATCACTAGCTAAAGAAAACACAAGAATCAAAGAGAATAATTTATTTTTAAGTGATAGGAATGCTGTGTTAGAGAATCAGGTAATTGAGCTTAAAAAGATTAAAATTAAATATTTGACTGTTGAGCGTGAACTAGAAGAAGCTGTTAAAAAAGTAGAAATTCTTTCTAAACAGTTAGAAAGTGAGCAAGAGGTAATCAAGGCCTGGAAAACATCTAGGAAAGTTACTGCTCATATTATCAAGGTTCAGGGAATTGAATCATTCTGTGAGAATGCCTGGAAGAAAAACAAAATGGAGTTAGAATTAATTGATGGATTGTCAACGGATGTGGAATCAACGGATGATGAAAGTTATCCGTTGAAGGAAGAAAAAGAGCATCCGTTGAAGGCTCATCAATTAAAACAGGCAAGTGACTCTAAAAAGAAAAATCACAATAAGAAGGGTGTTTCACCTTTCAAGAACTTTGTCAAAGAAGGAGCTAGCACATCCAAAGATGCCAGTAAGGTGAATATAGGACACATGACTTTAGATCAGTTGAAAAATAGGCTTAAATTGGTTGAGGATAAAAAGGAAACTAAAAGAAAATCTAATAGAAATGGGAAGGTAGGGATTAAGAAGCACAACAATTACACACCTGATAAGTATGCTCCTAGAAAAAGCTATGTGCATTGTAAAAGTGTTAATCATCTATCTGATAACTGTAAATCTGTTAAGAATGCTCCCATGCCTTTAACTCCCTCCATGCCTAACATGTCTATGCCACCTCTGCATGCTATGCCTGTTATGTCTCATTAGAATCCTCATGCACATTTTGCAAACATGCCATATGTTAATAATCCTTATTTTACTGCATTCAACATGCCTCAGATGCCATAAAATTTGCCTATGTGGAATAATATGTTTGCACAATCTATGCCTTATCAAATTCAATCAAATGTGCTAAATGATTCTGTGACTAACCCTACACTTCAACCAACTACATCTGAGACCAAGGTTGACCCAAAGTTACCCAAGTCAAAAGATGCAGCAGGAATGAAGTCTAGGAAAAAGACTAACAACGCTGGACCCAAGGAAACTTGGGTACCAAAATCAACTTGATTGATTTTGTTGTGTGCAGGGAAAAAGAAGGAATCTATGGTACTTGGACAGTGGTTGTTCAAGACACATGACAGGAGATTTCACCCTGCTCACAGAGTTCAAGGAGAGAGCTGGTCCTAGCATAACCTTTGGAGATGACAGCAAAGGGTTCACTATGGGATATGGCTTGATTTCAAAAGAAAATGTTATCATTGATGAAGTTGCATTAGTTGATGGACTCAAACACAATCTATTGAGCATCAGTCAACTATGTGACAGAGGGAATACTGTTTCCTTCAATTCTGAAGCCTGTGTTGTCAGAAGTAAGAATGACAACAAAGTGGTTCTAACTGAAATTAGAAAAGGGAATGTGTACTTAGCTGACTTCAACTCTACAGATTCAGAATCAATTACTTGTCTTCTCAGCAAAGCAAGTCCAGATGAAAGTTAAGTTTGGCACAAGAAGCTGTCCCATTTAAATTTCAAGACAATAAATGATCTAGTAAAAAAGACTTAGTTAGACGAATCCCTCTAGTGGAATTTATAAGGGATGGACTGTGTGATGCTTGTCAGAAAGGAAAGCAAAAGAAAGCATCATTCAGTAAGAAGCTTGAATCAGCAATTGATGAACCATTACAACTGCTACATATGGATCTTTTTGGACCAGTCAATGTATTGTCAATTTCAAGGAAAAGATATTGCCTAGTGATTGTAGATGATTTCTCAAAGTTTTCATGGGTTTATTTCCTTAGATCAAAGGATGAAGCTAGTGAAATCATTATCAATCATATCAAGCAAGTCAACAATCATCCAGATTTCAAAGTAAGGAATATCAGGAGGGACAATGGAACTGAGTTCAAGAATACAACCATGAAGTTGTTCTGTGAAGAAAATGGGATCATGCATGAGTTGTCAGCTCCAAGGACTCCACAACAAAATGGTGTGATTGAAAGGAAGAACAGATCACTAATTAAAGCTGCAAGAACAATGCTTGAAGAGTCTAAACTCCCAACATACTTTTGGACTGAGGCTGTTAACTGTGCATGTTACACTCAGAATATTTCTCTAATTAATCAGGTAAAATGCATGACTCCCTATCAATTGTTCAAGAGAAGAAAACCAACTTTAAACTTTCTACATGTCTTTAGTTGCAAATGTTACATTCTAAGAAATCAACCTGATCACAAAGGGAAGGTTGATGCAAAGGCTGATGAAGGTATATTTGTTGGTTATTCTGCTGGAAAATCATATAGAGTCTACAATCTAAGAACCAACATTGTCATGGAATCTGTGCATGTTGTGTTTGATGATAAAAAGATTGATGGACTAACTGATGAGGGACATCATGAAGGACTCAAATTTGACAACATTGAGATATATTGTGATGATAGTGAAGATGAGAATGATCACTACAAGAAAAATGGTTTTTTCCTACCAAGCAAATCAAACCAGAAAAATTTGGTAGGAATTACTCTACCATTTCCTACCAACCCGTAAACTGGTAGGAATTGCTTTAGGTGGGGCCCATATTTTGTACACGCAAGCACCAAAACCTACCAATATTGGTGGGAAACTCAAAACCTACCAATTTTGGTAGGTTTTGACCAAATTTTGATACCGAAATGGTCCCACCAACCACGTCATCAGCCCTCACTTATTTTATTGATCAAACTTTTTTTATGAAAAAAGAAATAATATCATCAATCCGAGACCATTTCCTTCCAAATTTGGTGGGAAAGTTTTTCCTACCAAGGTTGGTAGGTTTTGGTAAAATCTTAATTTGAAAATAACCCCACCAACCACATCAGCATGCCACGTATTGTTAAGAATATATAACATTTTTTTGAAGTATAAATAAATATCAATAATTCAGGTCGTTTCCTACCAATATTGGTAGGAAATAGGAGAAAACTAAGAAAAATGTGTTTTTTCCACTTTTCGCTCATTGTTTGTCACATTCTTGTTGATCATACTCTAAAAACATAAATATCTATTCATTTTAATAGTGAAACTCTAAAAGTTAGTTGATTACACTTACAGTCCTGTGTTTCCATTTATTTTTTGGATAATTATAATAATTATGAAAAAAAATATAAAATATGAAAATGATTCGATAAATTAAAACTTTTCAAGTGAAATGTCATTTTATAGTGAAATAAAACTAAGAAAAAAAATTGGGTAAGAAAACAATTATGAATAAAAAAATCGTTTAGAAAACAGATTGTCGAGATTGTTCGAAGATTGAGTTAGATTTTCAACTCAAAGTTTCGGGGATGGGTTAGACATTTAGATTTTTTTAATAATCCAACCTTACGGATGATTATATATATGAGTTTTATACATGTAATTGAAATATAGAATTTTTAAAAATTAAGCTATTATGTTTTTATAATAGATCTATAGAAAAAACTACAAGAAAAATATTTTTTTTGTACTTTTCGCCTATTGTTTGTTACATTTCCGTTGATCAAACTCTAAAAATATAAACATCTATTCATTTTAATACTGAAACTCTAAAAGTTTGTTAATTACACTTACAGTTTTGTGTTTCCATTTGTTTTTTGGATAATTATAATTATTACGAAAAAAAATATTAAATATGAAAATGATTCGATAAATTAAAACTTTTCAAGTGAAATGTCATTTTATAGTGAAATAAAACTAGGGAAAAAAATTGGGTAAGAAAACAATTATGACTAAGAAAATTGTTTAGAAAACGGAACGTCGAGATTGTTCGAAGATCGAGTTAGGCTTTTCAACTCAAAGTTTCGGGGATGGGTTAGACATTTGGATTTTTTTAATAATCCAACCTTACGGATGATTAGATATATGAGTTTTATACATGTAATTGAAATATAGATTTTTTAAAAATTAAGCTATTATGTTTTTATAATTGATCTATAGAAAAAAAACTTCAAGAAAAATATTTTTTTTGTACTTTTCGCCCATTGTTTGTCACATTTCCGTTGATCAAACTCTAAAAACATAAACATCTATTCATTTTAATAGTGAAACTCTAAAAGTTAGTTGATTACACTTACAATTTTGTGTTTCCATTTGTTTTTGGGATAATTATAATTATTACGAAAAAAAATTAAATATGAAAATGATTCGATAAATTAAAACTTTTCAAGTGAAATGTCATTTTATAGTGAAATAAAACTAGGAAAAAAAATTGGGTAAAAAAATAATTATGACTAAGAAAATCGTTTAGAAAACGGAACCTCGAGATTGTTCGACGATTGAGTTAGGTTTTCAACTCAAAGTTTCGGGGAAGGGTTAGACATTTAGATTTTTTTAATAATTCAACCTTACGGATGATTAGATATGAGTTTTATACATGTAGTTGAAATATATAATTTTTAAAAATTAAGCTATTATGTTTTCATAATAGATATATATAGAAAAAAATGCAAGAAAAATATATTTTTTGTACTTTTCGCCCATTATTTGTCACATTTTCGCTTATCAAACTCTAAAAATATAAACATCAATTAATTTTAATAGTGGAACTCTAAAAGTTAGTTGATTACAATTATAGTCTCGTGTTTCCATTTATTTTTTGGATAATTATAATTATTACGAAAAAAATATTAAATATGAAAATGATTCGATAAATTAAAACATTAAGTGAAATGTCAATTTATAGTGAAATAAAACTAGGAAAAAAAATTGGGTAAGAAAATAATTATGACTAAGAAAATCGTTTAGAAAAAAGAATTTCGAGATTGTTCGAAGATTGAGTTAGGTTTTCAACTCAAGTGTCGGGGATGTTTAGGATTACACACTTGGATTTTTTTTATTTTTATTTTTTAATAATCCAACCTTAGGATGATTGGATACATGAATTTTATACGTGTAGTCAAAATATTGAATTTTTAAAAATTAAGCTATTATATTTTAATAATAGATCAATAAAACAAACTTTTAATTCATACCGGAATTGGTAGGTTTTGCCCAAAAAAGTTGTTTGTCCTTTTCCTAGTTGGGTATTTCCTACCAAGTTTGGTATGAAATAGACCAAAAATTGGTAGGAAGAGGCATCACCTGAAAATAGTAATTAAATTATTATTTTAACAATTTCGTATAATATCCGATTTTTAATAAATATTATCCAATTTTTTAACTAAGATATATTTGTTTGTTTCTCTATATATTTTAGGGATATGATAAAAAAAATATATTTGGTTTACTAGTATTTAGTCCTATATTGATATTTAAATATTTTTAAATATTTAATTTACTTTTTAATAATTGCACTCACAGTAAAAATTAAAAAAAAAATCGTTAAACCCCATTACCTACCTATATTGGTTGTAGTTTCACGAAAATTTTAAACATGAAAGTAAATTCAAAATTTTTAAAATTGGAGCGAAATCCAAAAATTCAAAAACAAAGTCCAACTCAAAACCTACCAAAATTGGTAGGAAATGAACTTTAGTTTCACGAAAATTCAAATATGGAGCCGAAACTAAAAGTTTTAAATATGGAGCCAAAACCAAAAATTCAAAATTTTCGTCAAATTCAAAACCTACCAGTATTGGTAGGAAATGAACCTTAATTTCACAAAAAAATCAATTGTGGAGCCAAAATCAAAAATGAAAATTTCAAATACGGAGCCAAAATTAAACTAAAAAATTTGAAAATTTCGCCTAAACCCATAACCTACCAATATTGGTAGGAAATAGGTGACTTGAACCTATAAACCACTATCTTCCTCTTTTCACTTTCAATTTCATCGACTCCACCAAAATTTCATTTTATAATTTCTCCATCCTCTTCTTATCTTTTGGTAAATATCTTCATCTTCTTCATTTAAACCATCTCATATATATGTATGCATTTCAATATTTTTAACATATTTTTTATCTTGATTCGTTTATATAATTACTTATTTGCTCTTACTACATGTATTAATTGTTCATGTACGTTAATGACTACTAACATTTATAATCTCTTCTTATGTAGCTTTTATTCACTCGAGACCAAGGAAATAAAACAAACAAAGACGAAAATGGAAAACTCACAAAGAATGTAGACAAATTATTCAACAACGATAATGAAGAAATTACAAAGAATGAAGGCAAATGATTCAACAATGATGAGAACTTGAAGATGATTAGTCTTAACTTTTGAAACATCTATTAATTGTTGTAATGAATTATTATTTCTAATATGCAATTATCACAGATATGTAATTTTTTTTAATGTTATAATGGTGTTATGTTCGAATTGTGATTTATGATGAATTTTTCAATTTTGGTTATTGTTGTATGCTTATGATTTAGATATTAATTTATGTACAACTTTATCTACATTGTTATCAATGAAATAAATTATTTTATAAAAAAACTGTCCAACATTTCCCACCACATTCAAGGTATTTCCTACCACATTCAAGCTAAACAGTGGTAGGAAATGGTAGGTAGGAAATGCTGATATTCATGTCTTCTGATATAAAACCTACCATTTATCAATCAAAACCTACCAGTTATGGTAGGAAATACTCACTGAAAACCTACCAATTTTGGTAGGAAAAAGGTCTTTTCTGTGTCAATTGCCACGTGGCAGGACACATGGCAGGACATGTGGATCCGTCCCACATGCCAACTCATCAATCTGACCCCAATTTGTATGACGTGGCAGCTGACATGGCAGGTGACGTGGCCACCCATGTGGTGTGCCACATGGGCGGCCACTTAGCAAGTGAGACCATTTGAGATACAAGCACCAATTCCTACCACAAAGCAATTCCGACTGGAGCAAATCCCACCAAGTCTTTTGGTAGGAATTGCCCCCTTTTCCTACCTGAAATAGCCCATTTCCTACCAAAACGCTGGTAGGAAATGGCCGTTTTTCTTGTAGTGGATGGAGAAGGCACCTAGAAAAGAATTCAAAATCTGCCTTTGGATATTGCACAGAATGCTGCACCCGTTGAAAGTCATAATTCAGCTTCCGTTGATAGAAGCAATGCAACATCCGTTGAAAGACAAAGTACATCATCTGTTGAAGTTCATAATGAAGCATCCGTTGATCACAGTCTGTCAACGGATAATCATTTCACTTCATCAGTTGATAGAACTCCCAATTCCTTTCAAAGGATCAGCAACTCAGGGGTAGTTTCCACCAATCAACATTCTATCTCACATTATGACAATACTGAGGCAACCTCATCTAGAGCTAATCTACCACCTCAAAGGAAATGGACCAAGAATCACTCTTTTGAACTGATCATTGGTGATGTTACATCTAAAGTGGAAACTAGAAGGGCTACTCAAGATGAATGTCTGTATAGTAGTTTTCTATCACAGGAGGAACCTAAGAGAGTGGAAGAAGCTCTATTGGATCCATATTGGATTTTAGCAATGCAAGAGGAGCTAAACCAATTTGAAAGGAACAAAGTATGGAAGCTGGAACCCAAGCCAAAGAACAAGAGTTCTATTGACACAAAATGGGTATTCAGAAACAAGATGGATGAAAATGGTATTGTCATAAGGAATAAAGCCAGACTGGTTGCTAAAGGCTATTCTCAACAAGAGGGAATAGATTTTGATGAGACATTTGCTCCAGTTGCCAGACTTGAAGCCATCAGAATCTTTCTAGCCTATGCAGCCCATGCCAATTTCAAGGTCTATCAAATGGATGTCAAGAGTGCATTTCTGAATGGGGAATTGGAGGAAGAAGTTTATGTAAGCCAACCTCCAGGATTTGAAGATCCAAATTTTCCAGACTATGTGTATTATCTGTTGAAAGCACTCTATGGACTAAAGCAAGCACCTACAGCCTGGTATGAGACTTTGTCAAAATTTCTTCTAGATAATCACTTCACAAGAGTTACTGTTGACAAAACTCTTTTCTTTAGAAATGTTAATGGCTCTACAATACTTTTTCAAATTTATGTAGATGATATTATATTTGGTTCTACAGATGATAAGCTTTGTAAAAAGTTTGCTAAGTTAATGCAAAGTAAATATGAAATGAGCATGATGGGAGAGCTAACTTATTTTCTTGGTTTACAAGTTAAACAAGTTAGTGGTGGAATTTTCATTAGTCAAACTAAATATATTTATGATCTTTTAAAGAAGTTTGACTTAATGGATTGTTCATCTGCAAAAACTCCCATGGCCACTGCCACCAAGCTTGAATTAAACAAGGCTAAAAGGTTTGTAGACATTTCAAGTTATAGAGGCATGGTTGGCTCACTTTTATATTTAACTGCTAGTAGACCTGATATAATGTTTTCTACATGTCTCTGTGCTAGATTTCAAGCTGACCCTAAAGAGTCTCACTTAGTGGCTATTAAAAGGATTTTCAGATATCTCAAAGGGACTCCAAATCTAGGAATTTGGTACCCTAGAGAGTCTGGTTTTGATCTAATTGGCTACTCAGATGCAGATTATGCAGGTCGTAAAATAGACAGGAAAAGTACAACTGGCAGCTGTCAATTTCTAGGGAATAAGCTTGTATCATGGTTCAGCAAGAAGCAAAATTCTGTTTCTACATCAACAGCTGAAGCTGAATACATTGCTGCTGGTAGTTGCTGTGCATAAATACTATGGATGAGGAATCAACTATTTGACTATGGACTAACTGTTGATAATATTCCTATATTCTGTGACAACACAAGTGCCATTGCCATTACTGAAAATCCAGTACAGCACTCAAAAACCAAGCATATTGACATCAAGTACCACTTCATAAGGGAACATGTTATGAAAGGTACAGTGGAACTTCATTTTGTTCCAAGTGAAAAGCAGATTGCAGACAAATTGACCAAGCCACTTGATGAATCAACATTCACAAGATTAGTAAGTGAGCTAGGTATGCTTAATTATTCATAAATTCATGTCCTCATTATAATCTGCTTTGAAGCCTGAAATGAATTTGTGGCAAGAACAAAGTTGGCTTTAAGTAAGGTTTGTTCTATCAATGGATATTCCCTATCCGTTGAAAGCCAAAATTGTTCTATCAACGGATGTTCATTATCCGTTGAAAGACAAATACATTTCTGGTAATTTTATCCTTTAACGGATAAAAACTGTGTTAATCTTCAACGGATAACTGTTTACCTCATCCATTGAAGTGTCACATCAGTTACTTTAAGTGAGTCACAACCGTTGATTCGTGTACTTAACCGTTGATACATATATACACTTTTGTATGTATTTGTATTAAAGGCAGTTTTCAGAATTTCTACAGTTTTCTTTATTCTCAAACGGTTGTAATTTACTTAAAAGTATTATTTAATCATTCTATTTACGTTTTAATTCTATTTACGCTTTCTCGCAAGTTTTATTCTCTTTCTCTCCCAAAACTCTCAATCTTTCTCTGCAACCTCTACTCACAACAATGGCACCAGTAGTCAAGATTATGTCTCAGTCTGGCTTTGTTTATGAAAAGAACAATTTCGTAGCCTTAGTGGAAAAGAATGAAGCCCACTCAGATTATCACAAAATGATGGACTTATCAAGAACTGCTTTAAGTTACCTGAGAATAATGCCATGACACCACACACTGATAATGATGTATCTGCTATGTTAGATTCCATAGGCTATTCTTTTGATTTTGCTAGTTTAGGGAGCATTAGAAGGAAGGGACTTAGGAAAAAATGGAGTTTTCTTGGAGATGCCTTTATCAAGGTTTTCTCTGGGAAGATTAGCAATTTTGATGCCATAACTTCATCTCTTGTTAATATGCTCTATATGCTAGTTTCTGATAGGTACTTTAATTTTAGCAACTATGTCATGCTAGAATTAGGTTCCAGGTTAGGTAACAAAGCTAATAGACCTCATAACATCTACTATGCTAGATTATTTATGTTATTGGCTAACCATATTGCTGAAGGTTTTTGTCATAACTAATGAAAGCAATAAACTCAAATGCTGGGCACAAGAGAAAAGGGTCCTTGCAGACCTTTTGAGAATTAACCTTAACAGCCAGGTGCCATTGGTATATTTACCAATAATGAATGCACCTCAGGTAAGTGAGGTAAATACTTCTGCAACCCCTACCTCTTCCAACCCCATTGTTTCTTTGCCTTCTAGTATGTCAATGGAATCTGTGTCTTTGTCCCAACAGATTCCTACCAAAGCCACCAAAACTAAAATTCCAAAACACAAGTCAAAGAGAACCACCTATGTTGTTTCTCAAAAGACAACAGTTGTAACAACTACCATAAACCCTGAAGGGAGTGAACAGGGGTGTGAGTGGTGAGGGGAGGGGTGAACATCAAGAACCCCCCAGGATAAGGTGGGAGAGGTGAGTGGTACCCTAGCCAACCAAGCCATAGTTTCTCAAAAGACTGTGGTGGTTCAAAAGGAGTCAAACACATCCCTAGTTGCATCCTCCCAAAAGGATGCAGCTATTGAAAATTGTCCCCAACCAGGGACACAGAACAAAAGAGGGAGGGACACTGAAGCCACACATTCACCTATCAAAGCCGTTTCAAGAAGAAAGAAGGCTAAAACCCTAGTTTCAACACAAGGGCACACACTGTATAGATAGATCCACCTGTATCTTTGCCTTCTCAAATTAAGCTTAATGTGGCTCCAGCAAATGTGGAGTCACAGCCCCATTCTCTCTTAATAGACACACATCAATCACCAAATTCTACATCACCATCTCTAGATGTGGATATGATATTCACATCAATTCCCGATTCTCCCTCTTTAAAACTCAGGGAGGAGCCCCACTCAAATCCTGGTGATCATCATCTGTTAGATGATTTGTTGGATCATCAGCCAATTCTTTCAGACTTAGTTGAAGAATCTGTGTCACCTCACTTAAAATTAGTTCACACAGATTCAACAATTATGTCACTTTCAATATCTACATCTTTTCCTTCTTCAACAGATATCTCTCATCCGTTGACAAGTGGTTGTTCTTCGACGGATAAGCTTAACAGCAGTTATCCGTTGATATCATCAGTTTCCACTTCAACGGATACTCCCTATCCGTTGATGGTCTCTACACATATAACTGAATCAATTTCAAGTGTAGAAGACATGGTTACTGTACAATCACTTCTAGGATTAAGGGAAGGGAGTGATAATTTGAGTGAGAGGCTGGGTTGCTCCCAGGCAAAAGGAGAGGTTGAGAGTCAAAATATGCATGCTATTTCTTCCAGCATGGCAAAAGTGAGTGAGGGGAGTGCCACCTTAGTAGGTGAGGGTGAGGGTGTGTGTGAGCCAGGGGGAGCCTTTGATGCAAGAATATAGAGAAAATGAGAGAAAAGCATGTACAGAAGCTATAAGGGTGGATCCAGCCACTGCTAGTGAGTCAATGATTGTGGATGATGCTGACAAGGGAAGACAATTTCACCAACATTACAAAGCTGAAATTGATAACTATTTCCTTGGATGCTGACACTTTTACTCATCCTATTTCAGGCCTATCAACTGTTGGCTGCTCAAGGCAATGTGGTGGCAGAGCAGACTTTAAACATAGTGCACACTTCAGAATCTCTTCAAAGAGATAAAGCTGTTGTTAATAGGATGCCTTCTCAAGCTGGTGAGCCATCTGAAGAATTTGAAGTAAATTCTAATGATGATGACTCTATTTCTTTGGATGGGAGCATGAACTTAGGGGGAGATGCAGGCCGAAGTTCTGTCCCATATTTACCTGAATGGGCATAGACAAAGAAATCTATACCAGGACAGTTTGGTGTCGCTTTGGTCAAGCAGGTTATGGCTATTCAAAAGGCCCTTCAGGATACTTCAGATGCTGGTACAAAGGCTATTCTTCAAGCTCATCTAGACTCTCTACATCTCTTGTAGTTGCAGCACATCAGATAAAATTTGAGTGTGGATGAACTCAAAAAGGATATTGCTGATCTAAAATCATATAATTCTGACAAGTTGGATTCAGTCATGCCTTATGGTACAATGCAAGATTTGTTGCTGAGATTGAGGAGAGAATCTGATGCTGACAAGAGGCTGGCCAAGTTGGAGAACAGAGTTCAAGTCATTGAAAACTCTGTGGTCACCATTCTTCAAAATCAACAATCTCAGACAAGTCTACTATTGCAGCTGGCAAAAGCACAAGGCTTGACCCCTACCCTTGATGATAACAAAAAGGGGGAGAATAAAGGGGAAAGGGAAGGAGAGCCATCAACAAAAGTTCAAATATCTAAAGTGCTAGTTCCTGCCATCACCACTTCTCCAACACTTCAAATCAAAGGAAAGCTTGATGGAATTGATCTAATCCAGATAGCAGCAGCTGAGATGAAAGTCAAAGAGCAAAGGAGGAGAATTTATGAAAGGATGCAACAAATTTTTGGTTCTACAACATCAAAATCACAATCTGTGAAGCATAGCACAAAGGTGGAGCCAATCATTATGGAGCTCAAGCTAGTAAGGAGGAATAAGGTTGAAGGGACTTCTTTCAAGAATCTGAAACCTATGGTTCTCAAGCCCAACAACAGATCCAATAAGGACTCTACAAAGAACCCTCTATGCCTTGCTCAGTTAAAGGAGTCAATTTTCCTCTTCCAAACCCTGATGAAGACAAGGTTTTGGGTGGTAATATCATAAAGCACAAGGAGACCAAGGATGTGGTTGAAAGAATGAACATGGCTATTATCTTTAGAGAGGGAAAGAGTATCTGTGTGATACAAGGACATCCTAAATTCTCAATAGCCAAGAGGAAAGAAGCCCGAAGGTTGAAGGAAGAAGCTAAAAAGTTAAAGGCTGACAAAAGAGCACAAGCAAAGCTTGAAAAACAGCTAAAGTCAAGTCAAGCTGAAGAAAAGAAAGAAATTGAAGACAAGAGTGAAGATGTAGGTATGGGGGACATGCTTAGTGATGATGTGGAAGAAAGAAGTAAGAAAAGAAAGGAATGACAGAAAGGGAACAGAAAGAAGGCCAATTCAAAAAGGAAGATTGTAGATGAAACTGAAGAAACCCAATCAAAATCTAAACCACTACCTTTTATTCCTGAACTCATTGTGCCTAACCCCTTCATAAACATCCATGGTGAAACAATCACTCCTAAGGAGGAACCAATTGATGGGGACACCATCAAATTGCCCACTTTCTCAACCACTTCTCCACCATCAAAGAAACAGAAAAGAAAAATCAAATCAACACCTCCTCTAACCTCAATCAAATTCACTCAGAAGCCTAAGCCTAAGCCATAAACCTCAAAGGATGATTATGTTCACATTTGTGACATAAAGGAGTTTACAGACATTGAACTCTATCTGGATGAGCTGGAGGAAGTAAGGGGAATGGATGCCTACAGACAGCTTTCCAGAAAGACTAGTTGTCAAATATAAAGGAAGTGGGGAAAGGACTTGGCCTCTTTACAGAATTCTGAATGAAGGCTATTCTACCTTGGTTAGAGTCTACTCAGCTATAAAAAGGAATTCTGGCTTTACCAGGACTGCCAAAACTTAGATTCTCAACAAGATTGCCAGCATAAGGAAAACTTGGTGGGATCCCAATGCCTTGCCTAGAACATTACTCATCCCAGAGAGAGGAATTACAGTTCATAAATCACCTCATTGGTTGATGGAGTCAGAAGATTTTTCAGACTTAAAGATCAGCTCAAGATTGCCAGTAATGAAACTCTCAAGGATATGCAATCTAAGTTGGACATCAATGAAGAAGATGAAACTGAATTCTACAGACAACACCAACTCCAAATAGAGGAGAATGACAGGAGGCTACGGAAGAAGACAAAGGATCAAAGGAAAAGAAATTAATCTGCTCAGGCTAAAGGAGCACCCTTGGAAATAATGTAATTCTTCAATTCTATCTCAGTATACACACATTTGCAGCACCTTTTGAATTTCTACTTTATTTCAGTTCATATATTTGTTAAGTATTTTGTTATCATCAAGTTAAACCCAAATTTATGCCTACAGTTCTAGTAGACATAAATAGGGGGAGATTGTTAGGAATATGTGTATTAGTTTGATGATAAGTTAAATAAAACACTTAAGTAGAAATCTAGTGTTTGTAGCCTCAACGGATAAGACCATCCTGGCTATCCGTTGAAGGAATAGCTTTACTTAGAAATAAGTTTAGTATTGTAGCATATTTCATTCTCTGTATTTAAGTTGTAATTCTTAGATATTGTGGAAAATTATCAGTCATGTTGACTACTAGTGGATATGCAAATAGGAGGGCTAATTGTAAATATTTTATGCCTTGTAATTTTGTATAAGTGAAGTAGTATCAACTGATATTAAAGACCTTCAATGGATGAGAAACAAAGCTTCAACAGATATCTCTAAAGCTTTAACAGATAACATCCATCAACGGATGAGTGCTTCAACGGATAAAGCTTCAACTGCTAATGCATCAACGGATAGAGTTTCAACGGATAAAGTTTCAACGGATGCATAGTTCAATAGCAGTTGATAGTGACAATTCATAAGCTGACAAAGGCAAATGGGTTGACAGAGACAAACTGGAATGTGGCAGCCTCGAGGAGGAATCAAGAAAATGCAGCATTTCCATTCTGGTGCAAACAAGGAAGTATTCAAAGATTCACAGCTAAACCTAAATTTCATTGGATAGAGAAATGAAGAAGAAACATGTGAAGAATCTTTTAATTATATTATACAGTTTTGTCTTCACTTGTAAACTTGGTGATATATAAACCAAGTAGCAGCTAGTAATTAGATGGTGAATTTTCCAGAGCTGTTTAAAAAAATCCAGGTAGAAAATCATCTAGTTTGTACTAGGAAGCATCTGTGATTTAATTCTTTGAATCACAGATTTTCTGAAATAACACATCTCTGGTGGATCAATAAATCCACCAGAAATGTTTTTAAGTTCTTTGTGTTATTTACATTTGTGTTTGAATATATATCTGTCTGTATTAGCTTCTAGCAATTCACACACATTTGTTCAGTAAAACACTTAGCCTTAGAAACTGCTCAAAACTTGAAAAAGTTTTGAGATTTACATTCAACCCCCCTTCTGTAAATCTCATTGTTCATCCTAGTGGGAATAACAACTACATATGTCAAACTAGTATTACTCCAATATGTCAATTTAAAAACAATTTTATTATTTAGTGACTCATGTTTTTTTTTGAAAATGTAGTAAAAGTAGCATCTAGTCGTGGAACTTTGATAGTAGTTAATCTTTTAAAAATAGATGGCATTTAGTACATATATATATTAGTGATATAACCAATATTTCAGATCAAAATAATTTTATTTGATTTGTCATTTTAATAGTCGAATATTAGTTTGACTAGTACAACTAACTAGTGTATTGGTGTTTCAATTTTTTTATAAATATTTTTCATCGATACAACTGTATGCATGTCAATAAATATACATATTAGTGATATAACCAAAGTTTTAGATTAAAATAATTTTATTTGGTTTGTCATTTTAAAAGTCAAACATAAGTTTAACTAGTATAACTACCTAGTGTTTAGTCCTGAATTGGTGTTTTGATTTTTTTAAAAATATTTTTCATCAATCTAACTGTATGGATGTCAATAGATATACATATTAGTGTTATCACCAAAGTTTCAGATTAAAACAATTTTATTTGGTTTCCCATTTTAAATGTCAAACATCAGTTTGACTAGTATAACTACCTACTGTTTAGTCTTGAATTTGTGTTTCGATTTTTTAAAAACTAATTTTTATCGATCCAACCATATGGATGTCAATAGATATACAAATGTTTGATATAACCAAAGTTTCAGATCAAAATAATTTTATTTGTTTTATCATTTTAATAGTAAAATATGAGTTTGACTAGTAAAACTAACTAGTGTTTAGTCCTAAATTGGTGTTTCAATTTTTTTATAAATATTTTCCATCGATACAATTGTATGGATGTCAATGATTATACATATTAGTGATATAACCAAAGTTTGAGATTAAAATAATTTTATTTGGTTTGTGATTTTAAAAGTCAAACATTAGTTTAACTAGTATAACTACCTAGTGTTTTGTTCTGAATTGGTGTTTTGATTTTTTTAAAAATATTTTTCATCGATCTAACCATATGGATGTCAATAGATATACATATTAGTATTATAAACAAAGTTTCAGATCAAAATAATTTTATTTGGTTTGCCATTTTAAAGGTCAAACATGAGTTTGACTAGTATAACTACCTAGTGTTTATTCCTGAATTGGTGTTTCGATTTTTAAAAAACTAATTTTCATCGATCCAACCGTATGGATGTCACTAGGTATACATATTTGTGATATAACCAAAGTTTCAGATCAAAATAATTTTATTTGGTTTGCTATTTTGATAGTCAAACATTAGTTTGACTGGTAAACTCAACTAGTGTTTAGTCCTGAATTAGTGTTTCGATTTTTTTAAAAATATTTTTCACTCATCCAACCGTATGGATGTAAATTAATATATATTAGTGATATTACCAAAGTTTCAGATCAAAACAATTTAATTTGGTTTGCCATTTTAAAGGTCAAACATCAGTTTGACTAGTATAACTACCTAGTGTTTAGTCCTGAATTGGTGTTTCGATTTTTTTATAAACATTTTTCATCGATACAACTGTATGGATGTCAATATGTATACATATTATTGAAATAACCAAATTTTCATATCAAAATAATTTTATTTGGTTTTCCATTTTAAAGGTCAAACATCAGTTTGAATAATCTAACTACCTAGTGTTTCGTCTTGAATTGGCGTTTCTATTTTTAAAAAAATATATTTCATCGATCAAACTGTATGGATGTCAATAGATATACATATTTGTGATATAACAAAGTTTCAGATCAAAATAATTTTACTTGGCTTTACATTTTAATAGTCAAACATCAGTTTGACTAGTACACCAAACTCTTTAGTTTTGTTAACTAATAAAGAAATTTGAATTTTTTTATAGAATATATTTTATTTTTTGAAGAAATAAATTTTTTATTTGGATAACTTTTATCCACTCCCAAATTCATAATTTCAAAATATTCAATAACATTTATATAATTTTTTATTAAAAATTAAAATTCTGAAAAATTCTAAATACAACCGAATTCTATTAAAATATAATTTCGTACAGGGCGGGAAATTTCCCTCACTTTTTTTGAAATTTTAAAAGTACGGGTAAATTTCGCGCCATTTTTAAATATAAAATTTGACCGAAATCGGTTGAATTTAGGAATGTCAAATTAATTATTTGCGGGAAAATTTCCTCCATTTTTTTATTGGGGCTAAATTCGACCGAAATTTTTTAGGGGCTAAATTCGACCAGCTTAATTTCGACCGTTTTAATTTCAACCATTTTCGGTTAAAATTGGTTGTAAATACGACTGTTTAAATACGACCATTTGAATTCGACCGAGGCCGGTTGAATTTAGCCGTGTCCAAAGATTTCGACCGCCTGCGGTCAAATTTAACCTCGGTCGAATTTAAATCGGATGTATTTAACCTTATTTTCTTGTAGTGTATCAATGCATCTCAAAGAAGTAAAGTAAAAGAGAATAAGAGAAGGCATCAGAATTTGAGAAACATGAAATTATTTTATTTTATTTGCTCACGACTATATCAAGAATACTGAAGAACAAGGCAAAAGAAAATAAGGAAGCAAAACCACTCAAGGAGGATCTATCTTGGTCAAACGCTTAGATGAGGTAGGAAACGAGTCATTTAGTTGCTAAAGCTTAGGTAAATTATTCTTAATAAATGAAAACTTTATTTTCCTTCTATGACTATTTTAGTCATGTATACTTCATAGTTCTTTTATTTCTTCATGATTATTAGTCGGTATATTGTATTAGCCCCTCATGTTGGATATTTATTTGGGCCGAATCCACATATCTTTTGACCCACTTTCTAAAGTGATACTCATCTTCGTAAAAGAAATAATTATCAATCTCTTTAACATTTTGTTTACTACTATAAAAAAATTCTAACATAATCTTAAACTACAAGACTTATATGCTTAGCTATAATTCTTGAAATTTTAATTTATGCAAAACTTCACTCTTTAGTAAATAAAATGATAGAAATGTAAAATACTCTTACCAAGAATTTGGAAAGGTCCTTTTAATTTATATGCTACATATTTCTTATCTACACAAGGACTATGGTATTCTAGATTACATGATCCTTTGATATTATTTGTTGATATAGTATATATTTATATATATAGATAGATAGATATAACATGATTTAATTCCTCATATTTGTTATATATTGCATTGATTTGGATTTTTATCAAATAAATTTTATGCTTTTATTGTAGAAAGAAAAGAAAAATTCGTAGATTTAAAAGTTGAATACGTAGATTTATTAGAAGGAAATTCAGAATTGTTGGGCTTCGTGCTCGCAATTCACTATTTGGGGCATTTATTAAGTTCTAGAATTGTAGTTTGTAGAACTCACATGAATATAACGACATTATAGTTTATTGTAAAGTGGTCAAGGGTTAAATTACAACTTAAGGTGCCCAAAATTAGTGAAGAAAAATCAACTACTATTTTTTCATAAAAAACGAGGCCAGATTAAAAATTGTACTTGTATACTTTTATTATAAATAAATAAGAATATATTATTAGAAGATAACATATGTACATATATAGACAAATGGATACTAATACTTTTCTTCTTCTTGAAAATTGAAATCTTTAGTTACATGTTTATGTTTTATTATTTGTTTCGTTGGCTAACAAATGAGCGAGTAAATTTATTATTAAGGGTTAAGTTAAACCTTAGTTACACAATCCCCTAATTTAATTATATTACTTTCGGATTATATATTGAGGTGTGCTTAATTTATAATTAGAAATCATACATGACTATATTTATCATTTAACCCAAATATCTATTTATCAAGGGAAGTTGAATTTAGATGGTTGTCATTTATTAAAAAAAGGACATGAATTTTTTCATCAAAATAGGTAGAACGGATTGTTCGGAAGTTAGGATATTATGTTTAATGTGTTTAAATTGCATGATACTGTCAAAATATGCTTGAATGAAATTTAGAGAAGTCATTAATATTTGAGAGATATTATTAGTATTTTATTAGAGCATCATTCCTCTTGAGTGGTATATGATTAATTGAGGGAGAAATTATAATTTTATTGATTCACGCTAGTGGCGATACTTAATTACCAAATAATATCATTCTTAAATTTCGTTAAAATGCATATTGTCTAGTGCAATTTTAGAAAATAACACAATTTATTTTCTTCAAAACCTTTTTTCTCTATCTTTAAATGGAAGAAAATTGAATGAAATTTTTTTAATTTCTTAATAATTTTCAACTCAGTTTTACACTTTTTTGAATAAGAAATTTACTAAATCTTAAATACAAAAAATAAGGTAAAATTATATTTAGTTAGAGTAAAATTTAATGGATAAGAAAAAATACTTATTAAATATTTGATATTTTGGGCTTTAATATTTTTCAAAAGAAATGTTTAAGATTTTAAGCTTGATCTTTTTAAAAAGAATTGTTTGAGACATCAGCTAATTGATAACTTGATGAACATCCTTGTAAAAATGTTAACTCATTCTTTATTCACTAGCTCAACTAAGTTCAGGAGCAGCGGCTTCTTACTAAAAATCAATAAATATTTCTCTGTTAAGGAGGGTCTAAACTCTGCACCATAAGCACAAGTACGTGGTCTAAACTCTGCACTATGAAATTATCCCATAAATTACAAACCACAATTCATAAACTTATTAACCAAGGACAACATTTTCATAATCCAATATACCAATAAATCTTCAACCTAGGAATAAAAAACAGCAATCCAAATGAAGCAAAATCATCTAAAATAATAATGGGTCCTAAACACTACTAGAAATAATAGATACAACATCGGTACTTAGACATTTTGACATCCGTTTCGTATACTAATGGTTGTCTATGTTCAAAAATTAAAGTTATCAAATTAAAGTTTTTAAAATTGACATTGATTATTTTTGTAAGCCGTTGTCTATAAATAATTCTTCCACATTTCAATACACAACTTTCCCCCTTTAACTAAATTTTCCCCGAACTCATTTTTTAGTTCCCGCTTTTTCCAAAATATCTTCCCCTTTCCCCTTTACTCACTCCCTCCATCTCCCTCTCAAATCACAACTGCAACTTTCTCTCTCAATCTTGACTTCATCTCAAACACCCTAACTCCCTTTCTGAAATCTCGACTTCATCTCCCTCATCTCTCCTCTATTTCTCTCCTTTTTCGATACTCCCTCTCCAAAACCCTAATTTAGACCCTGGACCTAATTAAGCTCAGATCAAGCTCTTAATGTAATCTCTCTTACCATCTATATCTCTTTTCTATTTCGTCTCTCTCTCACCGTCTCAGTCTCCCTCTCCCATCTCTCTATCAACCCATCTCAAACCCTAATTAATCTCATCCTCACTGTTTCATAATTTTAAACCACATAACCTAATTAAGTACGAGGCCAATGTGAAATAATTTTTTTAGTTCGATTTGTATGAAATCGATTGGTGAAAGGTTGGATTCAGGCCTTGCTCAAAGCAATTGAGGATAGTTTGATGAAAAGGAAAGAATAGTTCTTCCCTTCCTTTTTTTTATTTATAAATATTTAAATCTTGTGCAATTTGTTACATATAATCAACTTAATTATGTCACACCCTGTAGTTATACAATGACCTAGTGAGTGTTCTTTGATATTTAAAATTTAGATATTTTGAATATGCCTAGCTTTTATGTCTACATAAGTTACATGTATAATGGGTCAATCTTTAGTATTAACTATTAATATTTTAACATTAATGTGATTTGCTAAAATTCATTTGCTAACAAACTTAAATATAAGAGTTCTGATGTTTTTTCCTATATATAAGATAAGGTAAGACTTGTGGATTGTTTAAAAAGTTGAGTTCAATCAATAAGGGACTTACAAACTTCCATGTCGTACTTTCAATTTGTTTACTTTCTTGTATATATTTTCAGCTTGTAGTTGTAGGCAAGAAGAGGTCAACAAGGCTATGAAAATAGTGAAAAGGTACAAAAAATACGCTATAGAAGTGAGCAAAACTCGTTCACAAAACAGTTGCAATCCTCAAAGAGCACAAGATTGCAATTGATGATTGTTTAGTGAAGGAAATCATAAAACTAGCCAAGGACTCGGTTACAGAGGTGCTTTGTGTGAAACAGAGGCAATTGTACAGATGATATGAAAGGTTTGATTTCCTGACCAGCTTCTTTATTATAAATCATTGTCCAGCTTATTTAGTTTACTAACATTATATTAATCTTCTCTAATTTCTAGTATATTAAGGTTTAGTAATAGTAATGGATATATTTGTTGTAACGTATAGCCTTTGTTTATACTTGAACACCTATTGAGAATATTAGCTTGGTAATTAATCTCTGGGATGACATGGTTAATGGTATTGTATAGGAACCATTTAAAAATCAGATTATTATGTCCAATTTATTTAAATACTAAATTACTTTGAAACCTATGCTAATTACAATAAATTAGGAATAAATTACTTTAGTTTTATTAGGTTTGTTGAAGGAAAGAATGAGAAAAAATCTGAAAACAAAAGAACAAAGAGGTTAATGTCTTACCAAGAAGCTGAAGCCAACAGTCTATTCATTACCCCTTATGTTCTGTCCACTTGGAGAGAATGTAATGAAATGAAAAACTAGACATTTATAGAGGAAGAAAGAATGTACGAGGAAATAGTGAACAAAATTGACAATTTGAGATGGTAAAATTTTTCATGACTTCATTATAAGATTATAAATCTCATTCCATTATATCCCAGTGAACACAATTTTAATGTCTTTATCATGACTTCATGTAAGGATTTAATTTAAATTTTTCTATGCGATTGTTTAGAGCAATAATTTTGATGGTGATGTGTTGTTTCTTTGTAATAAGGACCAGGTTAAGCCACAAGTGAGTTTTAACGTAATCCTTAATAGTGGATTTTTTTCCTTGCGTTATTTTCTCTATCTTATTATACAAATGCTCTACTGGTAGTTCTTTACACTGAAGTCACTGTTGCATAACATATTTCAGGGACATGGCCCTCTTCCTGGTGTGAGTATTGGTGGAATTGTTGGATCTGCAGGATCAACACCTACTTCATCTCTTCCTGCTGCAACTACACCCATAGCGCCTGCAGCTTCTGGAGGGGGTACACCAAATGCTGGTGAAAAATTTGGTGTAGCTCCCGTGAGGACCAATAATGATGCACAAAGGGGTTCCAACTACGATGGTCGGAGATGTGCATTTTTTATGTTGTACATATATGTCTATTAACACATTTAGGCTCTTTGGCTCTTTGTTCTCTGATTTTAAATCTTATAGATACTCTTGCATGTTGATGTTACTAGCTTTTTGCTGCTAATCAAAACAAGCCTCCTGAAATAATAGAAATAAAAGACTAAATCCACATAAGCACAACAATCTTAACCATCACACAATGCACATATACAATCCATACAAATATATATCCATTTCAAACAGAAACTAACTGAAACAGAGTGGCTCTCTAATATCAACAATGGCAGTCTCATCACTCTCACTAGCCTTGCCCTCCACAAGTCTATCAAACATGATGAGTTCATGTTGTAACCATGTTTATTATTCGAACTTATCATTATAGCTTATGTTCTCTATTTAGTTTCAGCTTAATGTGGCACACTCAAGATTCACTTCAAAGCCTTCTGCAATCAATATTAATGCTTGCTCCAGTGACACAGCTTATGGGGAAGAAAGTAAGCTAAGAATTCTAAATTTTGTTTCTCTTTCGGGATATTTAAATGCTTATCTTTGTAGTTATTTTTGTATTTTCTAACATGTTTTTAGGGGAGTGAATTCACATTTATTTTGTTAACTGCAAAATAGTTCAATTTATTTAATGTGAGTTCGATGTTTCGTCGATATCCTAGTGTCAAAACTCCATCCTCTATGGACAAAGTTATAAGTTCGATTATCATTTCCAGTTGGGGTATACTTCAAAATCTAATGCACTAAAGCATATGTTATACTGAAAAAACTGTCAAGCCCTCAAGGGAGTATATGAGGGATGTATGTAGGGTTTTTATTACTTGGTCAAGTATACATCTTTTTCTTTGGTTGAGTTGTCAAGTTTGATTTGGCATTCATTTTAGCAAATAGAGCGGTGACTAAAATTAATGAATGGTGTAGAACTCCATTGTACTTATCTTCTTTAGTTTAAGCTAGAATCTCATTGTTATCATCTTCTTTAGTAAAAGGTGCTTGACTACATAAAAGCTTTATTCATAATATTATTAAATGATTACATATATTTGTTTGTGCTTATACATGTGAATATTATTGCAGGAAGTTCTAAGATAAGGCCACTATTACTAGGAGTCGGGGCCCTTGCTTTGAGTCTACTCTCTGTAAATTCTGTGTTGGCTGAAGGTATCATGGTTGGTTGTTTATCTCTATTCGAGGATTTAATAGATCAAAATTATGCATGTCTAATCGTTAAGTTTGTTCATCTCAAACAAAAAAGAGATTATGCATTGTTAGATTAGAGTTGACTACGTAGAATAGAGTTGTGTGCACAGTTTCTTTTCACTAACCAGTGTGTTTTGATCTTGAATTGGTTTTAAGTTGTACTGTTCTGTTTTTATGTCCACTAACAGTTTCTTTTCACTAATAATTGGTTTCTGATCTTGAATTGGTTAAAACTTATATTGTTTTCATTTTTATTCAGGGACCCCAGCAAATTATGATTTTTTTACAGACTTATCAGATGGTTATTCATATGTTTACCCTTCAGATTGGAGGGTAAGAAAACTTACCAGTTTCTTGAAATAATAGAAGAGGAGATGTAGTTTTCTCTCCTGTAAGTTAGCCTCATCACTCAAAACTTAAGTTATAGTTGATCGTATGCCTAATCAATTGATTGATTACAAGACACCGTTTTATTACAATATGAATTTTATACATGCATGAAGAGATAACAGAGTTGAGAAAGAGAGCTGATGAATTTCTGTGCATGTTTAATAAAGTTCAAAATGAGAGTAAAGCCAGATTTAAAGAAATAGAGGAATCCCAGTTGAAACTGGCACAACTACATACTACCCTTGAAAGGTAGCTGCACAATTGTAATTCAGAGGAAAAAAAAGGTCTATGTATAAACTCTTGACAAGTCCTTAGTTAAAAGAGTCTGGAAAACTAAATTATTTTATTGTTATTGGTTGGGATGTTTATTTTAGACTTGGAATGTATGTCCGAATTGATTGATGGAATGTTCTATGTTAAGAAATTTGGTATCAATGTAGCTTTATGTTTTTGTTGGATGTTTTTGGTTGGATATTGCATTGTTAGGTGTATTTTTTTTGTGCAAATGTAATTGGTTCATGTGGCTGTAAAACAGGACCACGATGGCATGTAATTTACACCACATTAACATCACAATGGTAAATGTTAACCGATTTAAAGAATGTACAAAAGACATCATGTAAAATAATATTAAACAAAAAAGAACTAAAAACCGGATGTGAAATAGTCATTTGACATCGGTTCTAAAATGAAAGTCAATATATTTTAAGTCAAATAACATCGGTTAGAGAAATTGGCTGATGTTAAACAAAAAGATTTAATATCGGTTTCGTGAAGAACACCCATGTCTTATCCATCATTTCACATCGGGGGGCTAATTTAACCGATGGCTGATCAACATTTCACATCGGACAACTAATCTAACCGATGTCTGATCTAGCATTCCATATCAGTTTGTTCGAATTTTTTTTAATAAATGGCTTTTAAAGTTTGTAGGTTTCATGATTTAATGGATAAATACCTCATAATATACTCATATTCACCTAAAAACACTGTAATATAAGCTGAAATTTATTGCAAAGACATCACATTTAATCTTAAAACCGATGTATAGCACTGTAATAAACATCACACGCGAAGACATCGGTTCAGATTTTTTTTAACATCGGTTTTGAACCGATATCTGATCCCATATTTCTAGTAGTGAAACGAGATTAAACCAAAATTGAAACTAAATTAAATAATTGACTCAAACTGAATCCAAATTTTAACATCAAAGTCAAATTTAAATACAAATTCAATTAAAATCATTCATATCCCAAACCGATTATATCCAAACCTGACATCAAATTTGTACTAAAATTTAATCTTTAGATTTGTATCTAAGTATGACTACCAATTTTTGTAAAAATATAACCAAGAAGCAAATTTATAATTCTAAACCAATAATGAGGAAATAAATAATCACAAATGTGGGAAGGGCTACAAACTATAGCACATAAGAAAGTAAAAAGGACAAGATAATGGAAAGAAGGAAATATAATTTTTCCACATAGATTAAGTTGATTGCATTTAGGTAACTAGATTTAACTTGATTTTTGAAAATAAAAATTGGCATTTGATTAGGATGTCTAGAAATTTATATGCTGACAACAAAACTCAAACATCAATTACAATCAGAAATCAAAATTAATTTTATCCATGAAAGTACTTAACTGATTTGAAGAAGACCAGAAAAAAAAAATCAAAACACAATTTGTAAAACCAACAAGTTCAACTCTCCATCAAATAATAGAAATAATAGACCATAAAAATGATCCTGAATAAAATGTGGACCCTGAGCCTGTTTTGACCCTAGGCACTTGCTTTGGACTTCCCGGAGCCCTCTCTGGCAGCAACATCAGCGGCCTGGTTAGCAGACTGATACATGGCGGAAGCATCATCCACAACCAGATACATGGCGTCAGCATCATCCACAGCTAGATACATGGCGACAGCATCATCCACGGCCTCAGCAGATTGGTCAGCAGGAATTCCCATTTCTGATATATCATGGTGATCAGTTCCCTCCATCTGATTTGGCATTTCAACCAATCCGCTAACCGGACTGCCTGCCATGTCATAATGTTGCGCAGTTGTGTCCTGAGACTGCACACCAGCTGATTGAGACTGTTGTAGTAACCTAAGCTGCGTGAGATTAGCAAGTGATATCACATATATCTATGACAATTTTCTAAAACAAACTATAACACTCTTAAAGTTAATTCTAATTATAGATAAACAGATAAATAATCAACATACCCTATATAGCTTCTCATCCAGTTGTTGGATTTCCCCCTTGGTTTGGTGAATGTAATCCATTACTCCAGCCAGGGTTGAGGCTGAATCCTTCTGTTAAAAACGATTATAAACAAAAAGAAACAAAAATGCAGCAATAACAATTATTATCAGATAGTGGATATGGATATAAACATTATCAATTATAAACAAATTCTATGCCACAAAAGTAAGTTCATTTAAAATTATATTTAAGAATAATGTGACAATTTTCTTTTATGTTTTTTAATAGATAAAACTATTCATCGATTTTTGTAGATTTTTTTTGTAGTTTGTGCTTTGACAAAAAGACGTTCTCAAAGTTCAAGTTATTAGCATATGATGTGTACATATATATGAAATGAAAATAACTAAAAATAAATATTTCTTCTGTTGTTGTGAAACCTTTTCTGGGTAATGCATGAACCCCCTCAGAGCAGCAATTAGATCAGAAGGCTTAGATTCCTGCATGAGATAATCAACAATTAGAAATATTGTAATTAAGGGGGTGATGATGATTATATTAGAAAGAGTTATATTATTATTTACTATATCTTTTAATATTTTTTGCAATAAATACTAATGCTTAGAATCATTTTTGTTGATAGTAAATATCAACTAATCATTGCATATAAAGTTTAGTCCAGTTCAAAATTATTTATTCCATGGGGCCCACGAAAAGTAATGTCAAAATCTAATAAATTAGAGATTAATATATAACAATTGATAAAATAAAAAAACGTAAAAATTTACCTTGTTATTTACCCTGTAATATGCTAGCATCCACCTTGAAATCCCCGGTGTCGGGGTTTCTACCTGCTGCAACCGCAACGACCAGTCTCCTCCTGGAGTCATGGATTGGGATCCAGACCCCATTTGTGCAGGCATTAGTGGTGTGAACTGCTTATCACCTTAGAAATTAGGTTGTTTGGTATAATAATAACTCCTAATAAAATAAAATATAAAGCTTTCATATTTTAAATAATACAAAAATATTACCAGAGATTGATTTTGGTTCATGGAATCAAATTCTATTTCAGCCGCATTTGGGTGCTTGGCTGATGGGGCACCACATGATTCTCCCCCCATAGAAATTTTCTTTGACATTATCTCTGAAGCTGCAAAAATGAAATGATGGCAGTACATACAAAATATAAGGAAATGAATATGATATATCTTGTTATAAACGTTAATCTATCTAAATAAAAATAATGTTCCAAATCAATTATGCATATGTTCACTGATATCATTGATTAACTAAATTAGCTTACAGCTTTAAGAAATGCAAAGAAAAAGTATAGAGAGAGCTTGAGGGCTAAAAAAACAAGGGAGTGTTTTAATTGAATCTTGTTCAAATGTATGTATATAGGATGTAGGAAGGTTCTAGAATTAGTAATTTAGTATTTTATTAGTAATTGGTTGTTAGGTGGACTTTTATTATAAATACCTAGTTATAAAATCCTCTAATTATTGCAATGATTGGTCCTCTACTTGTTTTCTAAGGATTTAGTGATGTGTAAGTTTCTAAGTAGAAACAGGAAATTAAAATATCCAAAAATAAATTAATTCTTAAAAGTTTAATATAAAAAAATTTCTTTTCATTTAATTGGATGTTGAATGTGTAAGAAAATTTATTATATTTAACAATTAAATTATTTTTTCTAGTTTTTACATGTGAAAAATATCTAAAATTAACTTTGGAAAAATAATTAAAATAAATATGATTTTGTATATATAAGTTTGAATGACATTTTTTTCAAAAAGAAATGTTTAAATGACATTTTTGTAACAATAGAGTTAACACCTATATTTACAAATAAAATCTTAATTTTGAGTGTCTAATTTGTAATAAAATTTGTAATAAAAGAGCTAGGATTTTGGATAATTATTAATATGAGTATCTAATTTGTATTCTTGTTTGGTCAAAAACAATTCTTATAATGTTTACAAATTATCTCCCAAAGTAGATTATAGTCATACAATTCATATATCAATCTCGCCATATAATAAATTAATTGAGTCTATCATATGATGTACTAGAATTACAACTCCTCTCCGTATTTGTTTTAACTCCTAAAAATTCAATTAGAAGTTAGCTAGTGCTCTAGTTGTATAAAGCGCTCAATGATATATTAACGATAATAAGAATATCACAATACAGTAAAATAAACTTATTAAGTCAACGAATATTACCCAACTCTTGGATAAAGGAATCAGTAATTCATTATAAGAGAAACAAAATATATATTAAGATCGGAAATCATGAGTAAAAATTTATGTACAAAGAATACAACTTTAAAGTTGCTTTCAAATCTCGATGAATCCATTTACTTCTTCTTCGAATCTCCCTCTCAAACTGCTTATCTCCCTTCTCTCAAGAATACGCCTATATATATTCAATACTCTAATATGTAATGGTCCTTTATACAATATGTAAAAATATAATATAATTAAGAGTTTTAACGTTTTTTTCCCGAGATAAATTGGATTCTGATTCTAAATTTGCAGGTTGTCTTCCAGGCCTAATTCTCGGCTGCTCAAGTTGGATTATTGATGTTGGACCACTTCTAAAACCTTGATATTTATGCTAGCTTCGCATGGGCGATAAGATTTCCTACTTGTGATCTTTAGATTTCGAGTTAGGGCCCAGACTATGTTGTATGTGCATGGAACCCACGAAATCCAAATTTGCTTATAATTCAAGTCCAAATAAGACAAATTTCATCTAAAGTTGGGACTTCTTAATTTCCTTTAATAAAATAATCAACACTAATTAATAATACAGAAATAAATATATAATTTTATATATATGAGAAAAAATCCTTTAAAATATATATATATAAATAGACACTCTATCAATAATCCACACACTTAATATTTTGCACATCCTCGTGCAAATTAATATATAATACTACTAACTAATTCTACTTTCATATGGTGATCTCGGATGAATTTGATATATGCAACAAACTCTTTAAACCTTGAGATAGCCCTAGTTGACGAGTAAGGTCTCGTGGGGGCCTATAGTGAATGTACCACAAATCTAAATGAGTGACAATATAAATGATCTCAAATATAAAAGTTTATGCCAAGTCAAATATAGCCCTCAGCTCATGCACCAAGTTTAGATATATCAAGCTCACACACAATATTACCATATAGTTAACAAAAGTACAAAATATGCGTGCGTGCTTAGTTTGATAAAATGCACTTTAATGAACCAAGAACAAAGATACACAAGTTTAAATATGACAAGTCATGTGACTTAATAGCTCCCAAGTTGATAACTAGAATAGATCTTAAACACTTCATTACTTACCATCAGCCATTGTTCAAGTTTAGCAAGGGATATTTATGTCTTCTTTATTTCTACAACATGACAACAATATGTACGTATGATATTTTTTGTGCTCGGTCTAAGGTTCGGTGTCTCCTTAGTGTAAGCGAGTTACGACCTACATAAGACTTTATCGACCATATTATACACACATAGATATTAGGTGGTTTAATTAATTATGCAATGGTCGAGATCCCTAAAGATTTATGCAGTAATGCCCATGTAGTGAGTGTTAAGTTAGCAATCCCATACCATAAAAAGGATTTAGATTACTAGGCACAAAGTCCCCTCAAACTTAATTACTCGAGTATTAACGAGCTCAACCTAGTCAAGTATACCACAATTTTTGGTGAGTAATTTATTGCTACTATTCATACATTTATATATTTTTCTCTTTTTTATAATTTTTTTCACGACATTATACACTATAGCTCGCCCAAACTTAAGCCTTTACATACTAAGCTCAAAAAATAGAATAGTCAAAATTATAATCATTAACAAGATTCTACCCCTCAAGAAATATACATATCTAGGTCTGAATTTCAGAGCACAATAATAATGTGTTAAGAAATATTTAAGCTCTGCACAAGTTATACTAGGCATGTAACATCTTTAGAATGTGATCTTAACAAAATTTAGTCAACAACAAGGTACACATAGTATCATTATTGGTCACCAAATTGGACTATTGCTAGATTGAGATCATGTTATGATTACAATCCAATCCAACTAACATATAGGTAACTATATGATGTAATACCATCTATATAAACTACACTACTAGAAAAATGCCCTTAGACATCGACCGATGTCTTTCTTTTTTCAAACTGATGTCTTTGCATGTGTAGAGAAACGTAGGGGTCTTTAACATCAGTTTTTAGTCCATGTCAAAGATGTACATAGACATCAGTTTTCTTAGCAAACTGATGTATAATTAGCCCTTTATTTGAATAACATGTTAAAACTAGATTGTGAAAAACGGTATTTAGGAGGTTAAAAAGCACTATAAACATGTAACAGGGAAGAACTTTTAGTTGATAGACTTCAGATTCTTAACAAAACTGATGTCTTACTCTATATTTTACATCGGTTTATTTACTTAACCGACGTTAAACATAACTTATAACATCAGTTTTACTTGAGGAATCGATGTGAAATTTCTACTTTAACATCAGTTGTGTAGGTTAAACCGATGTATATTGTTCTAGAAGACGTCAGTTTTCTTTTGATTTACTTTTATATACTTGCACAAAGTGATGCGTTTTAACATTTTAGATATCATTTTCATCCCTATAATTTGATTTATTTTGTTAGTTTAGACATCATTTTTAGTTTAAGCTGGTGATGTGTTTTTAGTTGCTTCACATCAGTTTTATGACAAGAACCGATGTTTGAGTTCTTTTTTAAAAAAATAAGCCTTTGCATTTTGTCCATAAACCCAGACAAAAGCAAAAAAAATACTAAATCAACATCCGATAAACAACCAGAAATATACTAAATTAACTTCCATGTCTACAACCAAAATTCAACCACATTCTCCGACAACCAACATCTAACCATTCCGACATCCAACAAACAACCAACATCCAAATATCTACAACAAAAATTTAATCTAGCCATCCATATACATCTCATATTCCAACTAAAATATATACAACTTAATATATATGTCTAAATTTTACCAACATAAGAGGAACCAAAACAAGTAGCACTTCCTTCTACGTATTTAAACATACCAAATAAGAGACCACTAATGTTTGCAAAATCATATTGTTCCATTTTACTAGTTTGCAAAAATCAAGTCGGGCTTTAAAAACTTCATATCAACTCCTGGATATATTTTGCAGCCTCCATTCGCACCTTGTCAAGCTCGTCCGTCATATAAGACAAACGGGTCTTGGTCGCCCACTAATTTTTAATAAATGTGTCAAGGAATTAGCACATGAATTATGTAGAACTGTTTATTTTAATAGTTAACACGTGAACTAGATATGCCTTGGTTCTAAATGTCATATCTCTATCTGAAATGATTTCTTTCATATAGTGCAGGACGATGTAGCCACATTCATGAGCACCAGGCTGTTTGAGCGATCCCTTTACAAAATAACAAAAATCAAAGTCAGAAGCGAAAAAAAGGGACTTCGCCAATCTGGATAAATAGACTAAATGCAATACTTACAACAAGATTCTTTATTTTTGTACGCTTATTTTCCCTTCCAGTTCCTGCATTAAAATATTTTATTGCGCTACGTGATAGAATGACAAAATGTCAAAAAGTACCTAAAAATAATCTAGAAGTATCTATATCAAAACTGAAACATGTACACGTAGAGATTACCTTGACAGTACTTTTTCCATCTTAGGAAAATGATGCGGCTGAGACAAAGGATTGCAAATATAGATGTCACTCTCCCATATTATGACTAAAATCCAATGTTGACTATTTTTTAAAACAAATATAATAAAGTTAGAATGTGCGGAAAAAATTACCTAAAATTTAATTGTAACAATGTAAAAATTTACCTCTCGTTATGTGACAAGAAGAATACATGATCAACATTCCCCTCTTTCAACTGATTGACCATGTAAGATTTAAAACCTTTGTTGGGGGAAAATGTAACTCCAGGATCGCAGAAGGCAAAAAGATCTAAATCATCATTCTTAGTGACCACGGTATGCAAGTAGCTAAAACAAAATAGGCTCAAAATAAGACTATGCTTACACCATATATGCAGCTATTGTAGATTGTCCGATCATGTAATACTATAAAAAGGAAATTATATTTTCATGCAAAACAAATATTGTTTTCTCTATTCCAAAGAGCTCTACACTGCACGAAATCGGTAAAGAGGACCCGGTAGCTTTCATGAATGTTTTCGCATGTTTGTATAACAAACTGAAGCAACTCGACACGTTCTTATGTGTCTTTGCCTTGTCAAATTCTTCTTGTAGGCATAGCAACTCACTTTTTACTTTTGACAAAGTTATTTCCTTAACCTTTTTATGAAATTAATTAATCAATCATTTATTAAATATAGAAACCCCTTTTCTAAACATAATGTGAGAAATTATTAGCGTCAACATACCTTTTTAATTACAGATGGGAAGATTACAATGTACCGAGGCCATGTTAAATGTGAGCCAACAGTTTAACGGACCCTCTATATTTCACCACGTATGGGTACGAGAACCAAGCCTTCTTCTTGGATGTTCTCATCCACCAAAACATGAAAACATCAATATGGTATAGGCACTCCATGTATTGATTTGTTCATATCCGGGTGTTCCAAAACCATACCAAATGCAAACTTGTTCTCAATATTGTCCACATCCAGCTCACATTTTTTTGTACCCTACATTTATAAGGGAAGACATAAAATAAATAATTTTCGTAAACATGTATTGTGTGCACTATCACATATTAATACTACATGCTTCTTACCTTTGGGTCAGATAGATCTTTGTCAAAATAAATGCATTCATTGTCATCTTCAGCCTCCAATAATTCCTTCGCAACAGTTGGTTTTACACCTTCATCAAGGATTCCATGACATGATGCTGCTTTCTCAGATAAATTTGGAGAAAATTGAGTCTTTAGAGCTTGACTATGTGCCATAAATTCCTTCTTTAATGTCTTCATCTCATCATCCCTCTGTCGATCACGGTCCATCAAATTAGCCTTTGTAATTCTTATTTGTTTCTCTATAGGCAAATCGAAAAACAATGTTGGGGTGACGAACCCTTCAATGCCACGAACTCGTCCTGAATGCTGAAGAGTTTCCAGGGTTTGCTCTACACATCTACACCACCTAGTGGTTGAAATTCTCCATTTTCCTTCTTCTCCAGCAAGGCATCATGTCAACATAAAATAAGAAAACAAAAAAGAAAAATTATTTGCTTACCTTCTTGGAAAGTCTACTAAAGTATTTTACTTACAATTTTTGTATTTATTTCTTCCACTTCTTCGTCATATACCCCATCTTTTTTCTTACGGCCCTTCAACCAAAAAATTGCCCTATCTTCCTTCTCCCCAGACTGCAACCTCTCTGCTTTTATCTGTTTAAAATATAGAAATATTTAAAATCCATGAAAAACAAACAAAAAATGCAACATTGATAGTTTCTTACTTCATCTTCTTGTAAATTAATATACCCTTTCCTCGACATGCAGTGTGGATATTTCCGCTTTTTCACCCGCTCGCTCTTATCCTTACACGATGGCTGTAGCGAAAAACTATTTTCACTTACACCTCAAGAAAATTAAATAAAAACTAGTGGCGTTTTTTTATATCCTATCTTCTCCGAAGTGTCTGTTTACAAATTTATAATATTTAAAAATTTATAAGTTTATAATCTTCATAAATTTATAACTAATTAACTATGTTTGATGTGCTTAAATTTATTAATATGTCATATGCTAAATTCTGATAACAAAAATAATAATGTTTTTGGTTTTATTGTAGTTTTATAAATGACAACTAGTACTTCAAAGTCTTTTATCTAAATTGTACACTATTTAAGTTATATACTAAACACAATATTTTTTGAAGTCCTATTAAAAAAGATATCTTTAGAGGTTTCCTAAGCTTTTTCTTTTGTCCAACAAACGGCATAACATAGTCGGAAGTCAACATAGTTTTGAATTGCCTCCACTTCACTCCTGCCGACTTTAGCACCAAAGCCTCACATTCGGGAGGAATTTTGAATGTACTATGAAAACACTTAAAAACAGATATAACAACAATTATACATTGTCCTAAGAACATGTAAAATTTTACCTCAACATCAAACCATAAGTTGGCTTTTAATTTCCGATCCACCTTAGGCGAGCTTGCAATATCAATTGGAATCATAGTTCTACCTAGCATCTCAATGTAGGACTGAAAGTTGTGTCTAGTATCTCCTTCAGGCTCTCCATACATATTTCATCTGACATTAATTTTCATTTCCTGAGCTTTCTTGATCACTATTTTGTACATTATTAAAATACCTCGCGCAGATCCATATCTCTACTTTGAAGTTTTAATACTGGTTGCTGGTTTAGTTTTTGTTTCATTTGGTATTTCTTTTGGTCCTTCAGACTGACCACTGGCATCTTCTGCTATCTAGATTCCCTACTTCTATTTGGCTTTTTCTGCTCCTTAGCTATTGGTACAGAGTCAGCTGCTTCATTTGGTGTTTATTTTGGTCCTTCAGACTGATCGCATTATTCTGCTACTTTGATTTGTAGAGGAAACTCATTGGCTTCCTCGGCTGTTTTAGATTCACTACTATTCTTGGAATTTTTCTGCTTCTTAGCTTCCATTTCAATCCTTTAATATAAAGTGCAACAAAATATTAGTACAAATATATGCAACTGATAGAACATGCAGATAGAACATGAATAATTAAATGTAACAATATACATCCAAAAGCAACTGATATATATATATGTGCATTAAGTGAACTGTTTAAAGTAGAAGTGCATGCATGATCATGCTTAGTCACATTCGCATGATCATGTGAATAATAAAGAGCAACCAAGATCGCTATTGTCTATGCATGAACATGCCAATGTGTGACGCCCTCAATCTCGGGGTTAGAAAATGAGGACCCACACACCTTAATACTAAGAATAATTAAGCATAAACCCCGATAAACTAATAACAGGATCAAACATGATTAAGTTTGAGACAAGATTACAACTACCAACCAGATAATATATATTACAACCCAAAATAATATTTAATTTACCCAATTAATTCTGAATTGGAACCGACAGATAACCCATCGAATCTTTATAAACTTTCCGACTAAGTGCTTGCTCACACACAACCTGTACTGCCTGCTCTGGCATCTGGAAGCCTACAACATGGTAGGGTCCACCAGGTACACTCTTACGAGAAGTGCGCCTAAGTCTGGCCATCCTCTTGCTTAACTGCCATGGTTAGAACAAAACATAATATATGTGTATAAAACTCAACAACTAACTAAATGACATTTCTATGATGCAATAATTAATATCCATTCACAATTATTTTTAAGGCATTCTAATGAAAATCTCTAGGTGGCAGATTTCTATCTTTGGTCTAGGGAAGGTTTATGAAGAGATAGTTGGGCTTTCAAGAATCAAGGTTCAAGATAAGGAGAAAGCCGACATTCATCACAAATCATTAGGATCTCAAGGATCTTTCAAATGGAGAGCGAGAAATTATTGAACTCTGGGAATCAATTATATAATTGATAAAAATATCAAAATAAGAATCAGGGTTCTCAAAGCTGTATGATAAACAATAACACAATCAACTCATTTCGAATCATTATAAACCATTTCATTTTCACAGAATCAATTTCTTAAAGCAATGTATTCAATATCTTTTATAAATTGATAGGGAACCCTTGATTGGACTACTTTAACTTTCAAAAATAATAATACGGGTGATCAGCCCGTACCGACCTCCATCTGGTTGTTAAGGTACCTATGGCATAATTTTAGCCTTAAATTGGACTAGTCTAGCTAGTCTCTTATATGACTGGACTAGTCCCACTAGTCTTTTACGTCTCAATACAATCCATCAGGAATTCATTTGGAAAACCTTGTGTTGGAAAATAAAGGTTTTACTAAATTAATTTTATCATTACCAAGAATATGAAATCATTCGGACTCTTTCAAGTCAAAAATCATTCTTAAGTTCAATTTCAGGGATTCAAAGAAATAAAATGAATCAAAACAATCAAATACAAATTATATGGTCAAGATCAAATGACAATAAGGATCATAAGTTAGGGAATCAGATCAGTCTTAGAAATCATTACGAAATAAGGTATATAAAGGAAAGATATAAGTTGTTCAAAACAATACGCAAGGGTGTTCACAAAGGTTCTTACAAGGTTAACAAGAATTCAAAGTATCCAAAGGAATCAATGGGTAATTGGGGTATGAATCAACAGGTTTCGAGTAAAGGTTTAAACAATAATCAAATCAATTCGTTACAAGAACATTATCAGGGTGTTTTGAGGAACCAATAACAGGTATGGTACAAAAATCAATATCAGGGTTCAAGAATCAATATGAGGTTATCACAAGTGTTATAAAAGATGAATACTCTATCATGGCATCATCAATATCTTTTCCATGCATAACTTATACAAGTAGGCAGAGTTACTTGCCTCGATTCGCTTTCCTATTTTACAAAGGTTGAACTACTACCACACAGTATACCCTTCCCTTTCCTAGCCTGAATGTCCTCACGCTCCGAATCTACAGTCCAAAATCAAAAACCCTAACTAGATTCCCATTCGATGTTCCCGGAACGATTAACAATTTCCCTTTATCACAATACTCTAAGCACTACAAGAAAAACGGCTAAATATGACCGAAAAATTTCAGTCATATTTAACTAAATATGACTGCCCGTGGTTATTTTTGATTTAATATGACCGAATTATGTGGGCCTTTTTAGGCTTGTCAGATTCAGCAAAATCGGTCATCTTTAGTTAAATATGACCGACTAAATTTGACCGTTCATTTTTGACCGAATAAATTTGACCGACTAAAATTGACTGAAAATGGTAATTAAAAATTTTTGACTTTTGATTTTAAATTTTTGATAAAATTTGAATTTCCCGCCTCTTATAAATAAATATGACAGACAGCGGTCAAATTTATAAATTTGACCGACACATTTTCAGTCATTTTGATAAATTTGACTATTTTAGTATATAGTCAAATTTATAAATATGACGACATTTGAGTTGGTGAAATTAATAAAAATGACTGATTTTGGTCAAATATAACAAGCAAAATATGACTATTATTAGCAAAAAAATTACAGACCATCTAGAGCAGACCAATACATCCACAATATGAATTGACTTTTAATTTTAAAAAGGAAGCTGTTAGACGTTAGGTTTTGTATCCCAAAGGATTAGCTATTAGATGACACTATATTTTCAGTCTATAGAAAAATAACTCTACTGGTCAGCATCTTCATCTTCGTCTTCATCTTTATTGCTTTGAAAATCAGTCGTTCAATTCACATTGTTGATTCTAGTACCTTGCACTAAAACATATAATCTCCATTAAGTGAAATTTACTTTATAACAAACAACATAAATGTTTAACAAATTAGAAACAAAATCAATTGTAAATTGCAGCATTTGCACAACAGGAGTAACTACAAAACCATGTATACTCTTGGCTGACAGTAAAAAAAATTGCTCAAAATAACAAACCTTAAAAAGAACAAAAAACAAATTCATACTCAACCAATATCTAACTTTAAGAATTCAACTATTTATCAGAACTTAGGCTAATCAAGAATTGTTTAATGTAGCAATAAAAACAATGATAAATTGACTCAAGTGCAAGTACGTGTGCAAGAGGAAAAACACTTTATCACGTCAATACTAAAAATATTTTACTTTATCATATCAGCATATATATATACACACACATATATATATAGTAGAACTTGATAAAAATAGAAAAGAATCACAAAACATGATTAATAAAGAAGAATCAAACAAGTGTTAACCAATTCAAACATTGTTTGTAATAATGATGTAAAGTTTGTGAGATCATTTTACACTACAAGAAAAAAAGGGTAAATTTGACAGAATAAATATGACTGCGGCTAAATTTTACCGACGGTGGTCATATTTATGGTCAACTTACATATATAATTGGTCAGACTTAAATTTCAATGTCGGCGGTCAAATTTAATGTCTACCCAGCATTCTAAACCTGGTCAAGGATTAAATATGACCGATGAAAGTCAATTTTATTATCGGTCACATTTAATCAGTCATATTTAGTTTTTAACATTGCCAAAAAATGGAGGGAAATTTCCCGCCATGCTAACCAAAATTGAGCGGCACAAATATGACTGAGGCCGGTCATATTTAGGCTTGGTCATAAAAAAAATGGCGCCAAAATTCCCGCCAAAACTAAGAGATATTATCAGGAACCAAATTGACTGAAGTCGGGCATATTAAGTTTGACTGTCACCGGTCAATTTTGTTGTTTACTATTTTTTAGATATATTTTAATAATGTACTAAATTTGACTGCCTTCCGTTGCTTCTGTCGAATATACAAATATGTCTGCACACAGTTAGATTTATAATTATGACTGCCCTCGGTCAAATTAAACCATTTCAGATCTGATACCTTCTGCTTATTTTTTAAAATTTCCTTTTTTACTAAACTTTCTACTCTCATTTTGCCTTCTTCTTCCACCATAACTCCACCCTTTGTCCACCATAACTCCACCCTTTGTCCTCATTTTTCATGAGATCTAATCAATCATCAAGTAAGTTTCATTCCTTAACTTTTGCATTTAATTAATTTTACTTTCTTAATATAGTATGGAACTATTATTTGGTTGTACACATGTATATGTATTTTTGGGAATTCTTAATTTGTTGATGAAATTAGTGTTATTATTAGTTGTGAACCATGATTATAATTAATTGAACTTTTATGGTGAATATTAATGTAAATTATAATGGTTGTCAATTTATCGATTTGTTTAATTTAAATTGATTATTTATGATCTATTCACATTTATTGTAATTTGAATTCAACTCACATCACGTATGTATAATTTGTAGATGACATACGCTCGTAGTTGGGTTGGTCGTAATCGGGACGATGATTTGAAGTATTTAACGGAAGAATACAAAGAGGGCGTGGATGAATACCATTTATTCTTTAATAGAATATCATGTAGACTTACATAGACATAACTAAATTTACTATGACATCTCCTTCAACTAATTAAACTTATAATTTTTATTTAGTGATTTCATTGTAAAACAGGATAGCATCCATAGCTATTCATAACCACCTCATGCGACCTACTAGTTAATGCTCTACATCGTCTAAATTCCCATCCACATACTTATTAAGGTTTTAAAATAGTTAAAATTACAAGCATATAACAACAATATTAGCAGAACAGAATAGAAAGGTAAAGCGGAAACTACTTATCTCTTTGAATATTAAGACGTTAAGAATTTAATGATGTTGAAGATAAATAGTTTTAATTGAGCTGTTTTCTACTGGATTTTAAAGAAGTTACTTCTACACTTTCTAGAAATAAGGGACCTTTTATTTATTGGAAGTATGACAATTTTCGTATTTCCAGGTTCATTTAACCTGGGTATAATCCAGAGAGAAGAAAATAATATGTTATGTTCTTTTATAATGTGTCCCATGTGTTACTTCATATATTTAGGACTAATGCCTAAATATAAATTGTGCAAGTTTGTAGTTTAAATCAAGAAATGCTTGATATGTACAAAGTAAAATGTTTAAAGATGGGGTTTGACCTGGGTTCCTGGAACTTCTCATATTTTGGTTATCTTAGTTTGTTTACCGCATGTGAATCTAAATTGCAATTTCTATAGATAGTTGATACAGATTATATGTTGTATTGTAGGGTACTAGAATTGAAAAGGCTTCTTTATATGACAGCCACTTCCAAGACAATAATGAAGATGATGAAGATCAGGATGCTGAGAATTACTCCCTCCATTAGCGTGACACTCCCTGCTCTAACTAGTACTAGTAGGTTGACTTTGCCATCGAATGAACTTCTAATATCTACTATTATCATCTCTTAGATAATTATTTTGGGATATAACAACTAATTTCTCCTTGGTAGCTAACTTTTTGGGACATAAACTTATGTGTTATGTCTCCTTTTGGGTTAACTTTTTGGGATTGAACAATCAATTTCCCAGCCTAGCTTAACTTGTTGAGCTATTAGATGTCAAATTTTTACAATGTATTGGCATGTATAACCTTTTGGATGTTTTAAGGAAGTTATTTGGATGGCACAATTTAAACTTATCTTTATATTATTTGAGTTTTTGTTTATTTTCGGAGATTGTGGATCGTATATACAGGTTATGGATATACTGGTTCACAGGGCCGGTTTTTTTAAAATAATTGTATGTTAAATTTGGCCGTTTTTCGTCACATTTAGCATACCAATATTTCATGTAATAATTATATTTGACTAATATTACTCATATTTGCTCTTTAAATTTGATCGAAATCAGTCATTTTTATTAATTCGGCTAACACAAACGAAGTCATATTTACAATTTAGACCAAAAAATAACCTAGTCAAATTTATAAAATTGACTGGTGATAAGTCGGATAAATTTATAAATTTGACCGTTGGTCGTGGTATTTTGTGACTAGAGGCGGGAAATTCAATTTTTACAAAAATTTTGAAGTCAAAGGTCAAAATATAAAAATGACCGATTGAAGTCAATTTTAGGCGGTCAAATTTAGTTGGTCATATTTGAGCGGTCATATTTAGTCGGTCGGATTTAATTAAATTTGACTGATTTCACTAAATTTGACCAGTCTAAAAAGACCGACACTTTCGGTCATATTTAACTAAATACGACCGCTAGAGGTCAAATTTGATTAAATATGACTGGAAAATTTCGGTCATATTTAGCCATTTTTCTTGTAGTGTGAGCAACCTACTATTTTCATTTTATTGATATAAACAGATGGTTTCTTTACAGGTAAGAAACTTTTAATAATAGGTAAGCAATAAGAATAATTATTGCAATATTGATGGGAAAAATAATGGCCAACCTCATGCACATGAATTAATTTAAAGGACTTCATAAAGTTTTGTAAAACATCTTATGAAAAGGTCTCAGCAGTAAAGTTTAAATCCACAAGACAAACCTGCGAAACAATATGCATATTTGCCCATTGTGGACCAATTTTCCTCTATGCAAGGCACTTCAAGTTATTGACAGAGACATTTCAAACTGAGTAAATCTGCACCAAAGAAGAATTATTATTATGCTCAAAACATATTCCGACGAATGACGTATCTCACGAATAGAATCTTCTGGCAAATTTGGAAAATGCTTCAATTTACGGTGTAATACATAATAATGCCCTTGTAAAAAAGTAGGACACTCTAATATTATCGGATCGTAATACAGGGCCCACTAAGGAGTTGTTTAATCCCATATACATTCTTGTAAAATGACACTATAATGCATTCATATTTCTAAAAAAGTCTCAGGATATAAAATTTGCTAAAAGAACGACACTAATATGGCTAAACAGCGATGAGGAAAACACAAAAGAATCTAATAACAGGAAAAAGAACGACTCTCTTGTGTTGTCAAGAAAAACCTAGCAGTAAATTAAAAAATCTACAAGTCAATCATCCAAAAAAAAATAATAAGTGTAAATATGTTTTATCTTGCCAAAACAATTGAGTGCATTCCCAGCCTTTCTCCCAGTCCTGGAGCATGATGAGCTTGTCATCACACGCTGACAAAACATATGGAAGGTTTGGATGCAGATTCAATTACCTGATGTAGTCTGTGTTTTTTTCAAATTCTTTAATCTTATAATATTTGTTATAGTTGTATACGCGAATCATTTTGTTATCGGCTCCAACTACAAACCAATCTTTTCCAGGTATACAATTTGCACATCTAACTGCAAACAATCATATAAAATCACAGTTAGTCTTGTAATCCATCATAAACTAGTAAAAAAACTCAGGATAATAAATTTAAATCATCAAGATACAAGGAGTGATGTAAATGTACCTAGCATTTCAGTAGTTTAAAGGACTTCCCTATTTTCTATAATATTAAAGATAAATTAAGCAGGCATTTCAAATACATGCTTGTATTTTAAAATATGAAAGAGAGACATAACTGATCAAAACATAAAAACATCAACTTACTTGGTACTTGTAGATCCAAATTAACACAGTTCGCGAGTATAAACTCAGTGGTTCCCTGCACAAAGAACATCAGATTGTGGAAGCAGGAGTGGATGCCCTATAATTTAAATATTTGTTCTCTGACGGAACAAATTGAGTTATTTCCACCCCTATTCATCTCATCTTCTAAACACAAAACCTAGTTTTAAATGTGAGATAAACTCCAGATTTATAACATTTTCAAACAACTCGAGTTTGACTTTAATCAGGTACATAGGCTTAAATCAATTGGATAAGAAAAACTTGGACTCGAGTTATAGACTAGATTCAGTTAGATTTATTTACTACCCGGATAAGAATTATTACACTACCGTTAAAAATATAAAAGAAATATTACCAGGAGTTAGCTGCTCTCCTTTAAACAAGTTAACAACTTTATAATCATAATCAATCTCTGTTTGAAGCACGGCTAAATTCAATACCTGCCAACCCTATTTTCTGTCCACAATACCACAATCAAAAATTAAAATCCGACACATGATAAATTTTTTATTTCAATAAAGCCAAACAGAACAACACTAAAAATGGTATCAACTCCAAATTCTGCGTTCGTCGTGAACTGAACCAATTTAAGCCAGCACTGAACATCACCTCATTATAATCCTACAATCATAACCAACATAACAATCAGCTATATTTCCGCAAATTGGTTCAGTTCCGCAAATTTAAACATAACTATAAAATAATTAGTCAAAACACGTCGACAAAACTCACTGAGTATGAAACAATCCACCCATTTCTTAAACTCAAACACAAATTTCCAGATAAAACAAAATCAAACTTAAAAATATGATCAATACTTCTTGACACAGCACACGAGTAGGAATAATAATAAAGGCAGGTAGAGCGAACTTCTTTTATTTCATAGAAAATAAACCAAATAAGCATAAAAATTAAGAACATAAACATCAAAACAAAACCCTGAAATTGAAATCACCTTAAATCAAAGCCTTGAAATGCAAATCCCTAATTAGATGAATACCTGAAATTAAAAAAATTATAAGAGGTTTAAGGTAACATAAACATAAACAAATCAATTGAGCCTCAACTTCCTAACTTGACATGTATATCAATTGAGCCATAATTAGAAATCCAAAATCCTTATTACGTACTAGAGATCCCAAGTTGTGTCAAGAGAAAGTGAGGGTGGTTCTAAGAGAGATTAACGGGAGAGATTAGCCAGAAAGAGAGGGTAGAGAGCCAGCGAGAGTGGAAGTGCTGAAAGTGAGAGACGATTGAGTTACGGTATTTTGAGTCAGAGAGAGTCGATTGAGTGTGGTTGTAAGAAAATTTGGGGGGCATTAGCCCAAAAGTTTTCCTGCCCTAGTCCAAAAGTTTTCCCCGGGTCTGAGTCCAGTATACTTAAACTTCAATAAAATAATACTTAATAAATTAATAACCTCGATTAAGTAATATTTTTTTATAATCCCGACCCAGATCGTTAATATAAATTAATAATTCTCTTATTTCATAAGTTAATAATTTTTATTAAAATATATAAGTCGCATAAAATATATAAATTAATAATTTTGTCTTATATTAAAGTTATATATTTTTTTAAACTATATTTTTAAAATAAGACTATAATGTAAACTTACTTTCTTATGAAATTTATTTGTCCATGTACTTGTATCCTTTTTAGGGAGCTTGGCGTACTCTAGACCTACAGAAAATAAGCAATATTGTTGTTTTAAGGACATCATTTAGAGTGGTTACAATAATCTTATAATCTTCCTTTTTTATCTTCTTTCCATTTTTTTATAACAGTATTAATTGTTTGTTCATATTCAACAATTATGTCACTTCTTTATTTTCGCCACAATAATAAATAACATTTTCGGTATTCATTGCATCATGATAATTAATAACATTTTTGGCATATATATTTGTAATATGTTTAAAAGAAATTAAAAATGATGTATATCGATAAATTAATAAAATTATTAATTGATTTATTAATTAATAATTTTCATTAAATAATATTTTTTTATGATCTCGGGTGTATTAATTTATCGAAGTTTACCTGTAGATAGAAAATATTTAAACTCTATTATATTAATAAATCTTGAAGTAATTATTTTAGAAAAAATTGGTACTTAAGTCAAGTGCTAAAGGCTAAAATGACTACATCTATTGTTATAATATGAGATCAAAAAGTATATTTTTGTGTAAAATATGCCTTTTAAGTCGAATACTGGTTCTATTTTACACTAATATCTTTCCAAATTTAGTGAAGTTTTGTAGCTCTTTTCCAAATTTCATTTAAAATAAAAAATATATATATTTCATTCGTAATTATATAATAATAGGGTGAGGATAGCTATAGCTATTTTAGTGCTAAATATAGTATCAACTATCCATTTATGCATTTATAAGACAAAGTATATGCATTGAAGTATATATTTTTTATTTTGGTCCAATATTATACACAAACTATAGCTATGCATTCGACTTAATCTTATATATACTTTGTTTATTACTTACTTTTATAAATTCATATCTGTATATTTATAATGTGCTGAAAGTGAGAATCTATCGACTAAGGGTGTGATGTGAGCTTTAACATCACTATAAATTATATCGATATCGATATACCCTTTTAACATTGGTCGTGTGAACAACGGATGTCCAAGTACCGGTATCTATAATAAGAATTCTAGTAGTGCCTCCATCTAAACCGTTTTTGAATTTACTTAATAATTACCGTTATTTTTATATATGTGACAAAAAAATGCCATAATAGTCAAATTTATAATTTTATATAAAAAAATAATACATTATAATAGTTAAGATATAGTGTCTATAAATGGATTTTTTTTCATGAACCCTTCAAAACTAACAAAATTAACATTCGTACAATTGGATCATTAAAATTAAAATTTGAAATTCACAAAACTAGTAACCCTTTAAATTGACAGCCTAACCTTTAAATCCAATCTTAAATCATGTATCTCACACAAATACTTTGTTGTGTATATGTTATGTACTTGATGATTTCATGAACAAAACACCTTGGTAGATTTTACTTAGTGAAATTATGTAGCACTCGACGGATAAGGTTTATAGTCCCGACGGATGACTCAATATAGTCCCGACGGATGACTCAATATAGTACCGATGGATGATGACTTATTATCCATCGAGTGAGTAGCTTATGTAACAAAAAGTCTGCAGCACATTTCTGCATACACATTGTTTAGAATATGTAGTAGTACTTAAGTCATGTTGACTTTAGTTAGATATGCAGAATAGGTTGATTAATTGTACATAAATGATGTCCTATAATTCTGCATAAGTGAAATGAAGTCAAGTGCATGATTGCTACCCAACGGATAAACAACAATGAATTCGACGGATGATCAAGAACCCGACGGATGATCGATAACTCGACGGATGATCATAAACCCGACGGATAAAGAATTCAAATATCTGTTGACAGTGACAACACAGTCACATGCAGTCGAGTGGATGCAAATGGAATGTGGTAGCCTATTCAACTGGGTTTTCGAGAACAAAGAAGCATTGCCATTTCTATTCTATTATGAAAATATTCAAAGATGCTGAAATAGAGTAATGAAGTAGCATTGTAATAGACTATATAGTTTTTGTTTTATTATCCTGTCTCATTACTTTGTAATCTTGGTGATATATAAACCCAGAAGTAGCAACTAAGGAATTATATGAGATACAAGCAAAGAAACATTTGTAAGCAGAATTCTTAGCATTCTTAGTTGTTGAATATTTGTAAGCAGTTGTGAGCATTTTGCACACAGGGTTCTCTCGATATATATTATATATCTCTGGTGGAATCATTCAAATCCACCAGAAAGTTTTTAAAGACTCTTGTTTATAATTACTTGTGTTTTGATTCATTTAAATAACTATTCCGCATTGTGCTAATCAATTCACACTTATATATATATATTCGAGTTAGAACATTTTTATTTCAAGAAAAAGTTTCAAGAATTACATTCAACCCCCCTTCTGTAATTCTTGTCATATTGTTAAGGGACTAACACACTTGAACAATATAATGTATTGTTGATATAATTTTTACACGCGTATTACTCTATGTTCATTAGTTTTTAATGTAAATATTATGTTCTCGTACTAAATTATGTTCTCGTACTAAACATTTATTTATATCATTTAAAATAAATCTTACCAGTGACTAAAATAATTCTTAATATGTTGTTTTTGTTATTAGAGTACTCCAATATTTTTTAATAATTAATAAATAATTTACTATTTATTAAAATAAACAAACAAAAATGATTTATTTAAAATTCACCACTGGCAGTCAAATTTATAAATATGACCGTCATCGGTCAAATTTGTTTTTTGATATTTTCGTTTAACCAGTGGCGGGAATTTCGGCGCCAAAAGGTAAATATGACCGCGTTTAAATATGACCAACGACGGTCAAATTTACACCCCTCGGCTCGAATTTTGTTTCCTAGGCGAGAATTTTCCCTCTCTTAATTTTGGGACATAAAAAATAAATATGACCGATTAAATTTGACCGAAATTAAATTCAATTACATTTAGTCAAAATTAACTATTGACCAGTTGCAAAATAATGGTTGACTTCAAATGTGAATACTGCCGGTCAAAATTAAGTTTGACTAGCTATACACGAAGGTTGACCGTAAATATGACCGTTGACAGTCAAATTTAGTCGGTCAAATTTACCCTTATTTTCTTGTAGTGAAAAGTACAGATACTCAATCATATACACTAACCACGTTTATACCACATACTCATATACTTTAAAGCAATTAGTCAATGAATCAAATATTGCAACGCAATTATGACACATAGCATATAATCCTTACACCCAAACTCTATACTCGAGTAATAATAATGATCACACAACCCGATATCAAAACGAATCAATCTTTTCTTTTATTTCACATAATTCGAACCAAAACCAATAATTAAACCAAATAATTTCTTAGGAATCTCACATGCATTCACTTAGTCAAATCTTAGGATCAAATCAATCACTTTTGTACCTATAAACCATTCGGTTATAACACAACACGGGCGAGAAATCAAACGATTCTTTTAAATCGTAACCTTGCTAAATACAACACCATATCTTACATTTAACCATTAATTTATCCCAATCTAGCTTATGTTCAATATTATAACTCATGGAAACATAGAAGCATCACTTTGAGCACATAATTCATCTTAATTTCTTATAACTCGAATTATGCTATTCGAATTTCCCAAAAATATCACATGCAAACATCAAATTGATCTTTAATCCACCAATTATCTATCTATATCACGATTTCTAGTAACAACTACTTACAATCATCAAAATACAACATCATGTACCAATTAATGTTTCCAAACCATAACTCATTCTACTTTGCCAACAATTTTTATACTCAATCATTTATAAGTCCAAAAATCAACTTATATTCTTAAAAAACAAAAACCATTCGGTTTCAAGCAAAGCACAACATGAAATTATGAATAATCTTTTTTATTCATATGAGAGTTCAGTTATTATATCACAACTCACCACCGGTTCACCGGAGTTCATCATCAGTGGCGGTGGTGCCCCCATTCGGGGGTTTCCAACCTTAAAACCTCCGATTTCTATTAAAAAAATGCAGTACAACTACATGCAATTCAATTTCATCACAATAATAACAAAAACTCTAGTTGATCAAGTTAAACTCGAGCCTCGGCTCAATACCGAACCCAAACAGACACAAACACTTTACATGCAAGCATAAACACACACATGCACATGGATTAAAGCTCATATATGGAACAAGGATGAATTTTTATGGTAGAATCCATAAAAATTGAGTGAAGAAGAGAGGTGTACCGAGAGGTAGAGAGAGAGAGGAAGAGAGAGAGAGAGATAGTGATGAGATGAGAGAAAGTGAGAGAAAAGAGAGAGAAAAGAGATAGATCCAGGTGAAAGAAATGAAAAAGAAAGGGGGAGTGGGTTTTTATAATAAAAGGGCAGAGGTACATTAGTAATTTACAAGGTTTTCTTACGTCCATTCTCTTTTCTCTTTTATTCTAAACTCCAAAATGAATTTAAATAATGAATAACTCTGTCAGAAAATATGGGAAGGCAAAGAATAATAAATTTAGAATAGAGAACTCGAAATTAGCTTTTCAGCCATGTTTTCAAAATAACTTTTGAGCAAACGGTTGATTTAGTACCAATTTTACAAGATTGCGTTCAAGATAGAATTATAACTCGATAAAATCATTTTAAAATACACCGATCACGAAATTAATCCATCTATAATTTTTATAAAGTCTCTAGGACTATTTTGAAGATAACAAACAAATTTCACACCTTGAACATACTCAGCTAATTTTATAAAAATATTTAAAGGTTCAATAAACCTTATTTTAAATCAAATAAATCCCTTAAAATTATTTAAAAATCAATAGAGCACATAATCAAGCATATTTTCAAGCAATAGCATGTATTCACATATCACGACTCATATTTGATCATAAAATTGGACTTTTTAATATTATTCTCCTTTTCGCGTAACGGGTCTTCTCCCGTTTGACGGCCCGATGCTGAGTGTTTCAATTACGCTTCACAATCATTCTCTTTATATCAACTGATACATCTCTGGAATATAACACTTAAACATTTCCATTTCACATTACAACACACAGTTCACATTTAAATACTTTTAATCTCTTTTAAAAAGGGTCCCGTTCAACCTGACGGCCCGACAACACAGCTTATCCCCTAAGCTGACTCATCAAACTGGAACTCGTCATTTTACGTTCCCAGTTACTAATATACAATAAAGACAATTAACCAACAAAATTATTTAACCCTTTATTTAATCACATAATTTATAATTATACCACAAAATTATACTGTATTCTCTTAATTACGTCACGAATTTCCCAATCGCTATACAGGGTTTACATGAACATTTTAAATCATCAGACAATGACTTTTGCTACCTTCTTGCATGAATATGATGTAATAAACATGAGCATCCCAATACCACAGTAGTCGTGTACTTAGACATATGAGGTTTTCATGAAAGCAGGATCATGTTTGAAACCTGTGTGATCATGCTAGGTTTCTATTCTTCTACAAAATCATTGTAAACACTTGAATAACTTCAAGCAAACACATCAAGGTAACATCTGAGAGTAAGAAAACAAAATTAACTAATACTTTAATCCTCGATGCCTCCCAAGCAGAGCTTCTTTAATGTCATTAGCTTGACCAACTAAATATGACTGCAACTAAATTTGACTAACTTAATATGATTGCAGCTAAATTTGACCAGCAGAAGTCATATTTACGGTCAACTTTTATTTATACACTACAAGAAAAACAGTTTCAGATAACACTAATTAGACAACAGTTGACAAAAGAACCGTTGTCCCAAAATGACAGACAACGGTTTTATTTTGCCCTCCTATAACCATTGTCTAATCCAAGGTTCATACAACGGTTTTGTGAACCATTGTAAAAAATCACAAAAAAGTGGAGTTTGCACAACAGTTTTTTAAAACTATTGTCTTGATATGCTTCACACAACGGGATGAGTAACCATTTTAAAATATTTGACAACGGTTTTTCAAATTTGTTGTTAATCCAACTCTATAAAAATGGTTTACAAAACAGTTGTCTTGTAAATGTAAAAAGACAACAGTTTATGAATTTGTTGTCTAAGCGATCCCGAGACAACGGTTAATTTTAGAAGTCTTTCTGCTGGATATTTACCTTTCAGATAAGTGTTTATGTAAAATATGGTCTTATTATATGTCAAACAACGGTTCTTAAATAAGGTTCAGATGACGCTTCTAACAAGACAGTAACCATTGTCTATTTATAGGAAAATGTGGCACCATCTAATTGGTGGAAAATATTTCACCCGGATCGCTTAGTTTGCAAAATCTCACCCATTGATTGGCTTCACCTAGATCACTTAGTTGGCACAATAAGAGACCTTGTGTGATATCAAATTCTTAAATTTTAAAATTATTTTTTAGAATTATTTTTTAAATGATCCACCAATACGGATATTAATGTGTATAGATTTTAGTCATATGAAAAAATTATAAAAAAAATTCAAACTTATGTTTAATAAATTTATAAGGAAATTTCGGTAAAAGTACTATTACCCTCACCAAGATTCTTTCCGGAATAAAAAAATTATTTTTAGTCGATCCAACCATACAGATGTAAATGTATATAGATTTTAGTCATATGAAAAAATTACATAAAAAATTAAACTTATCTTACATGACTTTATAATGAAACTTCGATAAAAGTACTATTACCCTCAACGAGATTCTTTCCCGAATAACAAAATTATTTTTTAAAATTATTTTTTAGGCGATCCAACCGTATGGATGTTAAAGAATATAGATTTTAGTCATATGAAAAAATTATAAAAAAATTAAACTTATATTGCATGACTTTATAAGGAAAATTAGGTAAAAGTACTGTTACCCTCATCGAGATTCTTTCTAGAATAACAAAATTATTTTTTTATATTATTTTTTAGACGATCCAACTACACGGATGTTAAAGTATAAAGATTTTAGTCATATAAAAAAATTATTAAAAAAAATCAAATTTATCTTGAATAATTTTATAAGGAAAATTCGGTAAAATGACTAATATTTACATGAGACTCTTTTACGATTGTCTGAAAATTAAGCAAACAACGAGTTTTACGACGTAATCCGTCATCTGATTACAGACGACATTTTATTCTCACTTAACCATTGTAGAACATAAACTCATACAACGTCTTATAAATCCCTTGCTCTAAACTTTTGTAGAAATACTACAATTATAACAGTTTTGTATTATTTCTATGAAACCATTGTCTATCACAAATTATTATTTAACGCAGTTTAAGACCTATTTTTCAGAACTAATGATAAAAGTAAATATTTATATTTAAGTATTTTAAAAGTATTTATATAAATATTTATATTTAAGTATTTTAAAAGTAAATAAAAAGTTACATGAAATGAATATTTTTTAGGATAAATGTCAATTAAGTTGTAAGAGATGCAACAGTACAACACCATAATTGTTAGTGTAGACTAATAATAAACATTTTTTTAATTTTTAAATAAAATAAAAACTAATTATTTATTTAATTTTAAAAATAATTAATTCTAATAATATTATTGAAGGGAGTACTAAAAAGAGTAAGATACCACCAAATAAAGAAATTATATACTGTAATGGATTGAAAACTAAGGTATATAACTGCTGTATTTATTACTAAGGAACGTGAGCTTCGAGACTCCATTTGACTGCTCTTGTGTTTTGTGACTCAATCTGCCTTAACAAGATGCCTACGTACCTTGCTGATTGCCAAGGATCAAGTCAAAAAATGTAAGTCTGATTTGTGGGGTGAGACCCCATATATAGATGTTGGGAGTCCTTAAATTGGACTTGGTATAGGAGACTTGGTTGACAAGTCTCAGAATTAGAATAGACTTTGGAGTCCTAAATAGTAGGAAACTGGTTCCTTATCCTTCTAGGTCCCTTAGAGGCTAATCTGCAAGGATTTATGTCCTTATTGAGACTCTTCTCAATAGCTGATTTTTCCCTTATTAATTAATTACGAAATTAATTAATATTCAGGGTTTTTGGACCTTCTTTGTTCCATCAGGCCTGATCTGGTCCATCAAGCCTGATCAATGTGTTAACATTTTTGGTCTGAATGTCATACATCTTCTTATTGGGCCTAGTAACCCAAATCATGTATAATTAATGTAATATTTAATTACACAATCATGATTTATTTATCCCTATCATTTTCCCCCTAATTTTTGGGAAACCGTATAAGATTTTGGAAAAGTTAAGTTCGTTCATTCCCTTTCAGGGTATCGTTTAGGGTAAAGTGTGGAGCGACCTACACGTTTACAGTGATTTGCCTTGTACATGGCTTCAGGGTCGTTTAAAAAACTTCCTTTTTATTTTCTTACCTTTTCCCTATTTTTAGGAATTTTCTGATATTTTTCAGGAATTTTCCCTTTTTTCCGAGATTTTTCCAAATTTTCTGCATTTTTTCACGAATATTTTTAAATTTTCAGCCCTTTCTCGACCAGGATCCTAGTCGAAATTTTGACCTGAATCCTAGTCGAATTTTGTGGCAGCATTTCAATCCTGGTCGAAGGATGTCGACTAGGATCCACGACCTGGATTTCGACCAGGATCCCAGTTGAACCTTCGACCTGGATTTTGGTCGAATCTTTGTCCTTCTTTGTTTCCTGGTCGTAAGGTTTTGACTAGGATTTACGACCTGATTTCGATCAGGATCCTAGTCGAACCCTTGACCTGGATTTTAGTCGAAATTTATGTGCTTATTTGTTTTCTGGTCGTATGGTTTCGACTAGGATTTACGACCTGGATTTCGACCAGGATCCTAGTCGAACCCTCGACCTGGATATTGGTCAAAATTTCTGGCCTTGTTCCTGAAAAATATTGTGCTTGATTCAGGAGTTCAACCTCAATCCTGGTCTTATTTACCTGGACTTCGACCTCAATCCTGGTCTGGACTTCGACCTCAATCCTGGTCTTTTTTAACTGTAATTTTCGGGTGTCTATATGAAAAAATTCGAATAGAATTCACGACCTCAAATTTGACCTCAATCCTAGTCTTTTTTACCCATAATTTTCGGGCACCTGTTCGAAAGAATTTGAATAGAATTCACGACCTCAAATTCGACCTCAACCCTGGTCTTTATTGGCCTTCTTTCTAATTCAATTTGGATTGGGCCTTGTTTGGGCCTTCTCTTTTTCCAAATCCTAATAGGGATTGGGCTTTGATTTGGGCCTTGACTTGGGCATGTATTCTTCTAAATCCTAATTAGATTTGGGCCTCTATTTTTCCAAATCCTAATTGGATTCGGGCCTCTATTTTTCCAAATCCTAATTGGATTTGGGCCTTCTATTGGGCCTCTTCCATATTATAACTAGACTTTAATATGTTTAAACACCTTCTTTAGAATTCTCTAGAATTCTCGAGAATTTTTTATTATTTCCTTTGGAATTCTTTGGAGTATTCTGGAACGTTCCATTTCTGGGCTTTCTTCTTTGGGCCTTTAATCTTACTGGGCTTTTTCTTCCTTCAACTTCACTTTTTCTCCTACATAATGGAGTGAGTAGAGTCTATTCCTCCTCACTTTCTCATTTCTAAATTCTCCTTCTTTTTTCTTCTGTTAAGGATCTCGAAGAACAACTGTAGGTCGGAGTATTTTGAGCCCCAAAGCCTCCATTTAGCAAGCCAGCCTCTTTTAGCAGCATTACTTCAGGTAAACACTTTTCCCTTTTCTCTTTTTGTGCTTGTTTTTGCATAGTTTGCGTTTAAAATTGTCTTCTTATGTGCCCTTTTTTCAGATGACTGATAAGAAAATGACTCGTTTGGTCAAGATGAACGTGGCCAGAAAGTCCAATGAATTCCCCATTCGATCAAGCTACACTTCCCTGATTGATATGATCAACACCCGAGGGGACGAGTACCCGTCTGATGCGCATTTAGACATGCACGATCATATCAGTGTCTTTCGGGATCCAAAGGAGCTGGACAAGTTGAGTGGTTGTTTCAAAATCAAGGAACCTTTCAAGCTAGTTCTTGTGGGTCCGGCCGGCAGGGCCTGTCAATGGAGGAAGGACGCACTATGCGTCTACGGGGACACTCTAAGGGCAGGTAATAGACTCCCCTTTCACCCATTTATCCCTGTTTTTCTAGCTGATGTGGGGATCAGCCCTTGACAACTCCCTCCAAACTCTTGGAGGTTGATTCTGTGCTACTTGTCGCAATGCGCCAAACACAATATTCCTACTTCGGTTGCCATTTTTAGAAAGATTTTTCAGTTCAAGAATAGTCCCGACAAGAATCCGGGGTGGGTTCTTTGAACCAGCGTCCAACTATTCCCTACATAGTGAATGGGAAGTCCATCCCTGACAATAATTTCGGGTGGAAGAAAGATTTTATGTACGTTCTTTGGGAGGGTGGCGATTGGGGCACCCTCTTTCGTTCATCTTTTGGGCTAGCTGTAAATGGGAGCCCTAACGATATATTTTTATCTGAGGAGGAGACCAAAGCTATCAACGTCCTTACTCAAGATAATGGGACTTCCTACTCTTGGGATCTCATCAGGGAGACCGTTATTGTAGAACGTGGCCTTTCTCCCAATCCTAAAAAGAGTATGTTTCCTTCCTTCTCTAGTTGTCTTCATTTTTTTCCATCTTTTACCTTGCTAATTTCTCAACTCACTTTCCTTATTTGTTGCAGTGGCTGAGAAGATTGAGGAGGCTACAGAGCCTAAAGACCTGGAGACAACCAGGATGAAACGTGCTGGGAAGGTCTTCAAAGACCCGTGCCTCGGGGATCGTTTCCCAGAGTTCCTACTCCAGGCGAAGGAACCAGGCGAAGAAGGCCCCAGCCAACCTTTACGTACTAAACCAAAACCAGGGGCTTTCTTCCAACCCGCTAGGGGAATCCGGGGAAAGGATTCGATTATTGGCAACACAGCGCTTGCCAAGGAATGGTCTATGCATTTTATTTCCCCGGTTGACTATAATGACCTTGTCCTTCAACAGGACTTGAAGGCTAATGAGCTTTTTGGAGCTCAGGCTTTGGCGACGATACGTATTTTTCTTTTGGCATTCATAGCTTTTTGCCGCAATTTTTCTCGTTTCTCACTTTTTCTTTGTATCTTGTAGGCGAATGTCCATTTTCAAGGGGTAATTCACCAAGCCAAGGCTTGGAAAGTTGGCCTAGAGAATGCAAACAAGAAGCTGGAGGAGGCCAACCAGAGGATAGAGGCTCTTCAAACCCAGCTCACCTCATCAACTTCTGACCTGAAAACGGCCCGGGCTGAGAATGTTATCCTCAAGGCTCAAAAGGACAAAGCCTTTGGCGGCTGGATGGATACTCAGGAATTCAAGGATTTAATGGTGGAGCATGATGCCCTCCTACATCCAGTCAGCTACAACAAAGGCCGGGACGCCGCTGTGGAGGATGTCCAGGACGAGTTTCCAGAAGTCCTTGAACAATCTTGCTTCCCTTGTCTTGTGTGAGTTCCAGCACTTGGGGGCATTACAAATAAACTAGCTGATCTGATTAAGGATGGACCATCAGAAATCTAGGGCCAAAGCCAAAAGAGGAAAGAGCTTGAATCCAGCTCAGAAGAGGAGGAATCTTCTTCTGAGGAGGAGACCGAGCCTGTTATAAAGAAGGCCAGGGTAGAAGAGCCTCCAAAGCCAACGTCTCCTAAACCAGCATCTTTTGCGGCCTCCAAGGCGTCTGAGGATAGTTCCGAGGGAACCTCTGCGGAGACTTCCGAAGAGACATCTAAGGGACCGACTTAAGAGACGTCCGAGGAGACTTCAGATAGTGGTTCTAAAGAATCTGAGGTTTCCAAGGCCTAAGTTTTATGTATTTCTTCTTTCTTAGACAATATTGAACTTTGTAATTGACTTTTATTATTTTCAGTTGTATTGCCCAAGTATCATCTAATTTTTTCTGAGTTTTCAAACTCAAGTTTATAACTTGGTTTTATCCTTCACAATGTATCAAACTAATAGGCTTAAGCTGAACGCTCTTTATTATAACTTGGTATTCTTGATACCTTACATGAGATGGGTTCAACCCTGATAAAACCTAAACATATCTTCTATAAAAAATCCTAAGCAAGCAAAGCTTCAAGGTGCTTTTAAACCTTCTTGTCACTCTGACAAGTGAGAATCGTACTTTAACTGTTTTACACATAGTAAACTTTCAGGTTTTGGGCATCCCAAGTTCTCGGGACTTCAAAACCATCCATAGTCTCCAGCTTGTAGGTTTCTCTACCTTGAGCGCTCTTGACTTTGTATGGCCCTTCCCAATTTGGGGAAAGTTTCCCTTTCTGCCTTATACCAGAAGCTTCCACTTTCCTCAAGACTAAGTCACCTTGTTTGAAGAACCTTTCTTTAACCCTTAGGTTGTAGTAGAACGAAACTTTTTTCAGATATTCCACTATCTTTGCATTTTCCTCATCTCGTGCTTCATCAATTAGATCCAGGGCTAACCTTTGCCCTTCTTCATTTTCCTCAACATTGAAAGCTTGAATCCTGGGGGAGTAATGTGATATTTCTACAGGAACAACTGCTTCTGCACCATATGCTAACATGAAGGGAGTTGCTCCAGTCGTGACTCTACAGGTAGTCCTATAGGCCCATAGTATTATGTGTATTTCATCCACCCAGTTATTCATTGACTTCTCGATCCTCTTCTTTAATCCATCCAGGATTATTCGATTCGCCACTTCTGCTTGCCCATTGGCTTGCGGGTGAGCCATAGAGGTGAATCGCAACTCAATTTCATTCTCCCAACAATACTTCTTGAATTCCTCATTGTTGAATTGTGTTCTATTGTCAGTGACTAGGATGCAGGGAATTCCATACCGGCACATGATATTTTCCCACAGGAATTGTGCAACTTTTTTAGTTGTGATTTTGGCCAAAGGCTTGGCTTCAATCCACTTAGTAAAATAAAATGGCTACAATAAGGAACTTCCTTTGTGTCGTGGCCATGGGGAAAGGCCCCAGTATATCAATTCCCCACATAGAAAAGGGGATGGGCGAGTTGATGGAGGTCAGCATCTCGGGGGGGTTGTCTAACGACTAGTGCATGCTTTTGATAGCGGTCACACTTTTTCACATATTCTTTGGCATCAGCCATCATTTCTGGCGAATATAAGCCTAAACGGGTTATCTTATGATCTAAGGCCCTGCCCCCCAAGTATTGCCCACATATGCCTTCATGTACTTCTTCAAGAGCTAAGGGTGCCTCATCGAGCCTGAGACACCTTAAGTAGGGAACCACGAAACAAAGTGAAAATAAAAAGTAATAAGCGTTTAAATATAATCTCAATAATATGTTATACATATTCAAATAATTTGTGAAATATCTGATTTTAAAATTTGAATTTAATTGTTAGGCCCTAATGTATAGGTTTACTTGTAGGGTTCTTAGGGGGGAGATGTGATATGATTTGAACTAAAACTACTAACCAAACTATATATATCGTTCGAGTAAATTATGAAACAATAATCACACTGCATGAATCTTATACTTTATGCGGCAGAAATGCGTGTGGTACAGGTTGTTTTAAGGGCCCATACAAATATAATATGCGAGTGTCATTTAATGCTAAAAAATAATCCATGCCTCCCAAGTTATTAAGCTAGTTATTCGTATAATATGTGTAAATGTGCTAGTCCAATACAACTATTGATTTATATAATTTAATAATAAAACATGAAACTTATAATAACAATAAAACATATAAAATATAATTTTAATAAAATTGTATAGTTATTATATATTATAAATAATATTTTATAGAATTCTAATGCAAGCGATTCCTACTACTATATCAAAAACGCAAACAGCATCAACGCGGTTTGTGAAGAAATCAAACTATAACTACACCATAAAATGAAAAAACCATAATTTACAGTATTGTATTGGCGGTTTGATGAACAACCTTATTTGCTGGTTTCATTATTTTCAATCTACAATTTAAACGAACCTACTGTATCGGTGTTGGTGAAATTTCATAATTTTGAGGAGTATATAGAAACTCACCTCTTATATCCTCCCATGGAAGGGGTACTATCAATTATCAGTAGCTTGATTAAGGTCTGGCATTTCTCCCTTGCTCATAAAAATGGATATCAAAAAGGTTGGCAAAAGGGTAAACTAGTGACCTCTCAAGATAGGTGGGCCATACCAACTTATTGCCTGAACAAATCCTAGTAAAATAAAATAATTAAAAATTAAAATTAAAATTCTGGATCATTTTATAAATTTATAAATTTATTTTAGGCACGTGTCATATCAAATTGAGAAAACAATAAAAAATATTGATGTTAGACTTATTTAAGAATTTTGAAGTTTAGAAAAAAATAAAAGTATTTAAAGTTGTAGTGTAACAACATATTGTATATACTAAAAAACTATTCCTAGATATATTAGATTTCAAGTTTAAATTTACGAATTGCACATACAATGGTTAGTAGTTTTCTGTTATTCAAATTAGAATTTGAACAACGGTATAAATTCTAACTTTCTTAGACTTTAAGAGTGTATGTAAAAAATAAAATGATTATATTAATTACAAATTGATTATTATAATATATATTATTAGGAAATTGTTAAATAGCCTCCACTTTTTACTATATAAACTCCACTTTTAAATTTTAGAAATTTTATTACAAATTTGCCCATGATTTATAAAAGTAAAATTCTTTGAATTTGTTTCTATTAGGGGTACTTATGTCCTACACAATACACTTGGAGTTTAAATAGTAATTTTTTATGTTTATTTATCAAATCTATATATATATATATACATATATTAAAATTTATTATATTTATCATATTTGTAATGTTTGAGAAATTACGTCTGTATTATTTGATATTTATAATAAATTATGTGTATTAATGTGTCATTATGTGTAATTATCTGTCAAACCCTAATTGCTACGTGTTACGTGCATTTTCTGTCATTCTGGTATTTTTTAAGATATTTTTCAGATATTTTATTTTGCATTTATCGCTTTCATTTCAAATGTTTTATGACCCAAACCATGATTTTAAAGCCAGTATTTCAAAAAAAAAACGGGACTTATTTTTCATCAAACGGCTTTTACCATCACATTATTCTAAACATCTAGATATTTTATAAATTTTCTCGTTTTGCGAAAAATAACTTTTTCGGGCCCCATTGGGTGTTAAAAACCACACAAAAATCACATTTTTTTTTATAAAATTATAGGACTTTTATTTATACCATTTCTTTGTATTTTTGCATTATTCACAATTTTTGGGAAATTTTGGCATATATATTGTATATATAAAATATTATAAATTAAATTTTAATACTCAAAAATTATAAAAATTAGGGCCAAATATTTTTATTAGGAGTGTAATTAGCCCCTTAATTTTATTTAGGGGTAGTATTTTTCATACTATAAATACCCTAGTTATTATTAATTATTTAATTAAAAATCAGAAAAATTCTGCAATTTCCCCAAATTTCGAGAAATTAGGTTTTGGTGTTCTTGAGTTCAACCAGGGTTTTGATCGTGATTCCGACCTCCAAATCAGACATGTAACTAGTCAATCGAAAGCTCTTGAGCTCTACTATCTGATTTTGCTATCAATTTCATGTTTTATATCTGTGAATTTCAATTCGATTTTTAGCTTTCATGTTCGATTTAGGGGTTTTTAATTTAAGAATCGTTTGATGTTTTGGTTGATTCAAATAGCTTTATCTCGAGTTTAGGAGTGATTTCATATATTTATTTTGATTATATAACCCCTGGAAGACTAAGAACGAGTTCTTGGTTTTTCGAATTTTTGATTTTTGTTTTTAGTAAATTATAGATGTTATTGACAGATTTTGGTTATTGATAATGATTATAAGAGGTTGTATCTTTGATAAGCGTTCACCGGAAAGCTTCGGATGTTGGCCGGAGATGGAGGTAGGACGGCGACGGGACGGAGGTGATACGGCGGTGACGTTGCTGCAGCCGCGGGGAATCGATTGACATAAAAAACTGGAGGAAACGAGGTCCTAGGAGCGTGAATCGAACTCGTCGGAAAACTCGGCCGGTGGCCGGAGTTGCTGCAGAATCCGGCGGGTTGACCGTGTTCTTGAAAACCCGATTACCGACCCGTTAACCCGGAACGATGACCCGGGTTTGATTCCAAAAAGCCCCAAATCAGTTTCCTGTCTCTGTTTCTGAATTTTTATTATTTAATTATATTTTATAAAATTAAAAATCAGTTTTATTAATTCTAAAAATCTATTAAAAATTAGTTTTAAATTCTGAAAATATCTATAATTAATTTCTAAATTATTTAATTAATTTAAAAACTCGAAATTGATTATTTATATAATTATTTAATTATTTATTTATGAATTTATTTATTTGTCTATTAATTAATAATTAAGTATTTAATTAATAAATAAGAATAAAAATAATCGAATCATATAATTAATGGTTCGATAATTAGTCGAATAAAACGAGTAACTCATATTTATATGAATAATTGAACGACGAGTTAGATTATTATTATTCGAGCGATAGTTAATTATATGAAGAATATTAGAATAATTATTCGTAACGAATAATTAAATACAGATGATCATTAAATCGTATAACTTGTAATAATAATCGTAATAATACAATAATTAGGGACTAATTATTTTAAATTATTAAATGATTATTTATTAATTATTTACTAGTTATTAATTATTTACTAATCATTTAAAAATGATTAATTACTTCGATAATCAATGAAATAATTTCAATAAATCATAAAAAATTCATTTTAATTCCAAAAATTATGGAAAAATCTTTTTTTACTCTGATTTTTCTTAAATAATTATTTAAAAATCATTTTAGGGTTTTAAAAATTAGTAATAATTATTTATATTCAATAATAAATTGAATTATCAGTGTTTAATTGATATTAATTAGACCGTTAGTCCGATTTGAGTGAAACGAAAGCCCTTTGAATCAGAAAAATTAATTATTTTCATTAAAAATAATATTAAAGCCTAATTTCTTATAGAAATTAGTTGACTTTGTTATTTGTTGAATATCAGTCGAAGTGCTTACCGAGACGAGTCCGAAAAATTCCGGAAAAATGGGAAACGAGTTTGATGGTGATCAGTTGAGCGATCAGCAAGTCGATTTTGATTCTAAAAATTATTTTAACTATAAAAATGATTATGTGCTTATGTACTTATGTCTATTATGTGGTTAATCGAGTCTTACTTGCTAATATATAATATACTGAGTCAGTCATAAGCGCATGGGTAGACAATATGAACGATGTGAAGTCGATTCAAGATGCAATTGAAGTATGAAATGACTTAACCAGTCTATTTTTGCTAACAGGAGCTAAGCCCAAAAGGCAGGACAAGTAAGTGATAGACGAAGGTGACTTAATTGCAGTGAGTCGCGTAGAAGGCAAGTTTTGCCCCTATTCTACTTTCAGAATAGTGATATATTTCTTCAGATGTCTTATCACGCTTGTACTCTTTTGATTCCCTTGTTCATATTTCATTTTGATTCTTGATTTATCCTTTTCATTTGAATTCATTGTTCATACTCCAATTGTTACTCACAATTATTAATATATTCTGGAGATTAGAATATATCATAGTATACTGATTGTTCCGGTTGTAATTCTGTGGACTGGATAATGATACTTGGGGATTAAGTTTACTTAATCCAAAGGACCGGGAAATAACCGGATCGTTGAGATGGGCCGTAGTGCCTGGGTGCCCGACGAGATCTATATAGTGGGATATAGATCTGTACTGTATCCTGACTGATTAGCAGGGTATAGATGCGAACTTGTGTCCAGTTAAGTTCATTTGTATTCGCCAGTAATGGCCTTCTTTCTATTCTCGTTGGGTTATATCTTTGCAGATATACCCGGGTTACAGTTTCATTTAGATTACTTTAACACTGTTTATATTTTGCGGACTTGTTGAGCAATTTATGGCTCACCCTTTTTGTTGTTATTCACCTTATTGTTTTCAGTTAAGAAGGAATATGAAACCCATCAGGACTCAAGTGGTAAAGAAGCGGGTCAAGCCTCGGGATCCTCTCATACCCAAAGTGTTGATCCCAATCCAGGAAGAAAGCTTTGAGTTGCCTGAACAGGTGGAGTGTAGATAGTTAATGTGTGTGTGTTTTTGAATAAAAGATGAACTTAGTTTAAATATGATTAGAAAATGGTTTGTAATAAAGAGAGTTTGTGAGATTTTGAATTTGGTTTGTAATAAAAGTAGTTAGTGGTTCTTGTTTTCATACTTCAACCTAAAAAGATCATGGTTATTGTTAAAGGGGTTTAGATTCATTTCTTTATTATGTGTTAATCAGATTGTACAGGTTTGGTGATTAGCTAGTAACCCCCAGACTTATATCCCGGGTCTGGAGGGCATTACAGTTTGGCATCAGAGCTGTAGGTTTGGTCCCTAAAAACAAGAACATTAGGGTTAAGATAAGATAGGAAGATCGCATAGGATAGGAATAGTCAGATAGGAAGAGTAGTGTTAGGAAGCAGGTCAGATTAGAATAGGAAAGTATAAATCTTAGGATTGTTCAATGACCTTTCTTCTTTCTTTGGTATATTATCAGATGGCGTCTTCAGGTTATTCGGCTTCTTCTGAGAGAACAGTCACTGGGCCAAAAGCACCAGTTATACCTCTAGTATCTGAGTACATGTTTCCTCCTCTACCACCTCCACCACCATTACCACAGGAGCCAATACCTCCAATACAGGGGATAGTCCATGACCCTATAGAGATATTTGATCCATTTGATTTCTTTGAGCCGATGGTTCCTTTACCAGTTGAGCATCAGTTTATACCGGGGATTGAGCAAGAGTTACCACCACCATCAGTGTTACCTCCTATACCAGTGCATGCCCCAGAGCCAGGACGTATTTCAGATGATTCTAGTCGAGGGGATGGGAGAACATGATTTTGATCTACAGTTAGGATCACCACAGCAGGGTGCAAGTATACCGAGGGTTCCATCACAGGAGTCAGTGGGTCAGGTTGCACAGCCGCATATGGTACCATACCATGAGTACAGGGTTATGAGAGATGATGTGGAGTATTGGAGAGCACGGTGCTGAGAGATTATGCATTTATTTGACCAGAGGGACAGAGGACCGTTAGCAGCTCTACAGCCAGATTACTATATGAGACAGCGGTTACAGTCGGTTTTCATGAGTGCCACTTGAGAGCTAGATGATTTGACCCATGAGGGACCGCCTTCTTTCGCAAAGTTCTACAGGATATTCCGCTTGGCACAGACTTTGGTCCAGGCACTTAGGGATGAGCTGAGGCGTATTCCGCCTGGGTTTTGAGACAGTGACTTTAGAGTACAGATGTATATAGATGCAGCATAGTATAACATAGTGAGTAGTGTGTATGTGTGTATTAGTAGTTTAACCTGTAGTAGTAGTTTGACTGATAGTAGTTAGTGTGACTTGTAGCCGCGGTGATAACCAGCAGAGCGAGACTTTTTGTAGCAATCATTTACACCTGAGGCTGGTGTCATATATATAAAATGAACTTTTTCAAATTTCTTTTATTTAAATTTCAGTCTTTACAGTTTTACAGCATTTACCTTCACTTTATTATTTTCAGCTTTTCATATTATAAATTCTGTCAAAAAAAAGGGAAAAGAATAAACATTTTATTTAACTGCTTACATTTCCAGTTTTTATATTTTGCAACTATTTTCTTTATTTAAACCATGCTGTTAATACTGGATAAATTGTTTTCTTACCTACTGTCAATTATTTATTAAACTGTTAAAGAAATATCACTTGTTTTATTATCAGAAGATGGCATCAAAAAGAAAGACTAGGACTGAGACTTCTAACAGCAATTCTGAAGGACAGACTAATGAGACCATGAACCAAATATTCCATCTGATGCAGCAACAGATGGTAATGATGTAGCAATAGATGTAACATCAACAACAGCAGATTCAACAACAAATGTTAAAACAGGCACCTCTTCCTGAGCCCCAGATACCACCAGCATTACCTTTTGTTACTTTAAGCAGTTTCAGTCGGTTAAACCTCCAGAATTTGATGGATCAGCTGATCCTATTAAAGCTACCACCTGGTTAAAAGAAATAGAGAAAGCGTTTGTACTAGTGAAGATAGGTGAAGACCAGAAGACTGACTTTGCTAGTTATTTGTTGAAAAGAGAAGCAAATTATTGGTGGGAATCTAAAAAGGCTTTAGAGGGTGAAGATGTTATTGCATGGGATAGGTTTAAAGAGTTGTTTTTAGAGAAACATTTTTCTCGCTACGTGAGAAATCAAATGCAGATAAAGTTTTTGGAACTGAAGCAGGGAAGTATGTCCGTGACAGAGTATGAAGCCAAATTTACCGAATTGGCTAGGTTCATCCCAGAGCAAGGTGGATACTGAAGAGAAATGAGTTCAAAGGTTTCAAGAAGGATTACGACCGTGGATCCGTGGACAAGTTGCAGTTTTTGAATTAACAACGTATACCGCCGTAGTCCAGAAAGCCTTGATCATAGAAGGAGAAAGTGAAAGATAAAGGGAAAGAGGACAGGGAAGTTTCAAAGACCGCTCTAGGAGGAAGCCGGGATTTCAAGCCCGGACAAATTTGAATTTTAAAAGGATAGGACAAGGTACCCAGAACACAGGTAATCATTTCCAAGCCCCCAAACAGCAGGGAATTGTCAGAGTCCTAGTGTCGTACTGCAGAACTTGTGGACGCAAGCACACCGGCGTATGTATCAAAGCAGATGTGACATGTTTCAAATGCAAGCAGAAATGGCACTATTCTAACGAATGTCCAACGGGAAAGATAACAGAAATTACTTGCTACCAATGTGGAAAGAAAATGCATATCGCTAGGAATTGTAAAGGACCGGTAATGGCAGCTAGTATTGTTAAAGTATTGACATTACCTCCGCCACCTGCCGCCTAATCAACCCAGCGCAAGAACTTTAAACATGACAATGAAGAAGCAGTGCAGAGTCCGAGTGTAGTTGCAGGTACGCTTTTGGTGAATTCTGTAGATTCAAAAGTATTAATTGATTCTGGAGCTACCCGTTCATTTATTTCTGAAGAATTTCTTGATAAGTTACATTGCGAAATCGAATGGTTCGGCGAGACGTTAATTATAAAATTAGCGAATGACGACCAAGTTCCAATAGATCGAGTATGTCCTGCATTCGATACAGAAATAGCTGGACATCATTTTTCTGTAGACTTGATTCTTTTTAAGTTAGGAGAGTTTGATGTCATTTTGGGAATGGATTGGTTAGCTTTTCATAATGCTCAGATCGATTGCACGAATAAGAAAGTCAAATTGTGAACTGCGGAAAATGCAACGGTAATGTTCAAGGGCGAAAAACAGCGGAAGAAATTTCTGGCAGTGATGCAAACCAAACGATTGCTTCGACAAGGATGTGAGATGTATATAGCTTATGTTTTAGATACTGAAAAATGAAGTCCTAAACTATAAGTCACTCCAGTTGTATGTAAGTTTCCGGACGTCTTTCCATATAAGCTTCCAGGATTACCGCCAGATCAAGAAATTAAATTCACGATTCATCTAGCACCAGGTACAGAACCAGTTTCAAAAGCTCCATATCAAATGGCTCCATTCGAAATTAAGGAATTATCAACGCAACTGCAAGATCTTCTAGACCAAGACATCATACGACCCAGTATATCCCCATGGGGTGCACCGGTATTGTTCATGAAAAAGAAAGATGGCAGCATGCGACTATGCATTGATTATCGGAAATTGAATAAACTCACTATTAAGAATAAGTATATTTTACCAAGAATTGACGATTTGTTCGATCGGCTAAAAGGAGCCACATGGTTTTCGAAGATAGATTTGCGATCAGGTTATCATCAATTAAAGATTAAAGCTGAAGATATTCCCAAGACTGCATTCCGTACAAGATATGGACATTAAGAGTTTCTTGTAATTGCATTCGGTTCGATTAACGCTCCATCAACATTCATGGATCTGATGAACAGGGTATTCAAGAAATAATTGGAAAAATTCGTGATCGTATTTATTGATGACATCTTGATTTACTCAAAGACGGAAGAAGAGCATGCTGAGCACCTAAGGATTACTTTGGAAATTCTGAGGAAAGAACAACTGTACGTGAAATTCTCAAAATGTGAATTTTGGTTAATGGAATTACAATTTCTAGGGCACATCATCAGTAGAGAAGGCATCCAAGTCGATCCTGCAAAGATTGAAGCTGTGTTAAATTGGGAAAGACCAAAGACACCTGACAGAAGTTCGAAGTTTCTTGGGATTGGCAAGATATTATAGAATATTTGTCAAAGATTTTGTGAAAATAGCAAGGCCGTTGACCAAGTTAACTCGAAAAAGTGAAAAGTTCGTATGGGATGACAAATGTGAAGAGAGTTTTCAAGAACTGAAGAATCGGTTGGTAATCGTATCGGTACTCGTATTATTAGACGAGCATGGAAATTTTATCATTTACAGCGACACTTTATATCACTGATTAGGATGTGTACTGATGCAGCACGGTAACGTCATTGAATATGCTTCGAGACAACTCAAACGTCATGAACATAAATATCCTACTCATGACCTGGAATTAGCAGCGATCGTATTTGTGTTGAAACTTTTGAGACACTATCTCTACGGTAAAAAATGTGAAATCAACACAGATCATAAAAGTGTAAAGTACATATTTACGCAAAAGAAACTAAACATGAGACAATGTCGATGGCTGATAAGTGGCATTTTATATCACTTAGAACATCTTATAATGGCTTGAATTGATGTCTTGAAATCAAGTATTTTGTGTATTTGATGCGTTTTTCTGGTATTTATGCATTTCAGGGTATTACTTGCAGTTGTGGAGAGATTTCATCAAGAATAAGCCTCAGTGTATGCTTGGCATTGCAAGTGGGAAGATAGAAGCAGAATGCAGCAAAGAACAGGAGCAAAACAGATAATTTTTCCAGAAGGGGTCTGAGCGCCCGCTCAGCCTGGATGAGCGGCCACTCAGGAAGCTGAGCGCCCACTCAGGATTGCTGAGCGGCCGCTCAGGATCGTAAATTAAAATAATTATTTTTAGACTCCTAATTTTGTTGAGCTTCCAACTTCTGAGATAGCTGGGTTTTGTGGGGCTCCTATATAAGTAGTTTTCAGAGACATTTCACGTGGTGTTGAATCGTAGTATCAATCGAGGAGCGAGGAGATAAGGAAGAAGACCGTTTTAGCACACTGCAACGAAGAGGAAGCATATTTTCTTGTGATTCTTTATTTCGTTGTAATAGTGGATGCTAGTTTTCTTTACTTTGAACCTATTTACTATTGTGACGTACTTTGGTTTAATATAAATAGTTTATTTAGTTATTCTCGTGTGTTATTATCATGTTTTTATATGAACCCATGGTTACGATGAGTTCAATCATGGGCTAATCGTGATCATGGGGTCGTAATGGATTTACTATGGAATTCTTTAGTTAGTTGTTTAATACCTTAGTGTGTGATGATTGTATGATATCTAGTATTGGTTGTGCTTATTCGTCTTATGTGCGTCACGAACATATAAGCTAGGGTGTTAATCTCTTGTAAAGCGGTGATGGATCTTGAGGTTTAGAACTTGCCATACTAGCATAGGTTCATGTATGTGTATGCATGATTAGTGGGTAACTCTAACCGTTTTACTTGCCCTGTGTAATCATTAGGAATAACTTATGCTTAAATCATTATGTTGTCAAATTCTGTAGACATATAGGGTCTCAACATAATTGATGCTTATTCAACTTCTATCTTAATTGTGGATGTTTGGTAGAATGGTATTAGTACAATAAAAGTTGGCTTTTATCAATTTCGTGTTGTTCGATTAATATCATCACCGTTATATGCTAAGGGTAATAACAATAACTATTGAAGGAAGTAGTAATGAAGTTGTGATTTCATGTGTGTTTAATATTGTTAATTCAAGTGTCAATTAAGTGTTCAATTCTCGTAGTTAATTGTAGTTAATAATTAGTTAATCAAATCTAAGTGTTATTATCTTGACATTGAGAAGTAATTATACATTGGTGAGTGAGTGTAATTGAACATAATTAGTCCGAGTCTCTGTGGGAACGAACTACAAAGTATTCTATATTACTCGCGAACGTGTATACTTACGTGTATTATTAGCGCGTATTTTCCGCCCTAACAAGTTTTGGGACTCGGCATATTTGTTTAGTTTATGTACTTACCATCAGTGGTCATTAGGACTCATTGATTAAGACTTGTTACTTATTGTTTCCGGTTGTGGTTCAGGTACCTTAGCGAGCGTTTATGCAAACACGTTCTCGTACTCGCAACAGGACTTTATATACGGCTGAGGAGACGGACGAAGTTCTTGATATTCCGGAGAAGATAGATATTGAAGATTCGGATAACGAGAGTGAGAAGAAATAACCAGTAATTATGGGTGATCGTATTTCTCGGCCTAAAATTGATGACATTTAGTCAAGCATCCTTCATCCGGCTATTCAGGCTAACACTTTTGAAATCAAGCTGGGCACTATTCAGATGGTGCAGAATTCTGTTTCTTTCGGATGTGCTACTAGTGAATATCCCAATATGCACATCAGGAATTTTGTCGAGATTTGTAGTACTTTCAAATATAATGGTGTGACTGATGAGGCTATCAAGCTGAGGCTTTTCCCATTCTCTCTTAGGGATAAAGCTAAGGACTGGTTACATTCTGAACCAGCTGGGTCCATCACTACTTGGCAAGATCTTGCACAAAAGTTTATGGTAAAGTTCTATCCAATGGCAAAAACTACAGCTATGAAGAGTGCTCTTACTCAGTTTGTGCAGCAGCCTACAGAATCTATGTGCGAAGCTTGGGAGCACTACAAAGAGATGTTGAGAAAGTGTCCACATCATGGTATGCCTTATTGGATAGTGATCACTAGTTTCTATAATGGTTTGAGGGCCCAATCTCAGCCCATGCTCGATGCAGTAGCTGGAGGCGCCTTGTGGGCCAAAAGCTATACTGAGGCTTATAATCTTATTGTGACTATGGATGCAAATGAGCATCAAATCCCAACTCAAAGGATGATGCCTGGGAAGGTAGCAGGTATTCTAGAAGTTGATGGAGCTACAGCTATTGCAGCGCAGCTCCAAGCGCGGTCTTTGAAGGTCGATTCTTTATCCACCTATAGAGTCAATCAGATAGCTATGGTCTGTGAGCTTTGTGCAGGTTCTCATGCTACGGATCAGTGTTCTCTTGTTAATGAGTCTGTTCAGTATGTGAACAATTATCATCGACCGCAGCAGCCTGTGCCAGCTACTTATCATCCTAACAACAGAAGTCATCCAAATTTCAGCTGGAGCAATAATCAGAATGCTATTCAGCAACCATATCAGTAAGGCGTAAGTAAACAGTTTAATCCGCCTGGATTCCAGCAACCACAGCATTATGCTCAAAGCCAATCATATCCTCAACAAGGAGGTGCTGCTCCAACTTCTAGTGCTAATTTTGAGGAACTTAAGCTGTTGTGCAAACGTCAGGTTGTTTCTATCAATACCTTAGAAAATCAAATCGGTAAAATAGCCAATGCAGTGCTCAATCGTCAACCTGGCACACTTCCCAGTGATACTGAGGTGCCAGGCAGAAAGGAAGTTAAAGAGCAAGTCAAAGCTATTACCTTAAGGTCTGGAAAAGTTGCTGATGCTGAAAAAGCAAAAGAAGGAGAAGCTGAAGTTGGTGATGAAGAATAGAAGCAAAAGGAGAAAGCGGCGGAACCAAGGAGGACTACTGTTGAACACACTCTTCTTGAGGGTAATATAGGGGAGAAACAGCTCTATACTCCACCACCTTTCCCTAAAAGATTGCAACAACAAAAGCTGGATAAGCAGTTTAGTAAGTTTCTGGAGGTGTTCAAGAAACTTCACATCAACATACCTTTCACTGAGGCTCTGGAGAAAATGCCTAGTTATGCGAAATTTATGAAGAGTGTTCTTTCAAGGAAGGTGAAACTGGATGACCTTGAGACTGTTGCTTTAACGGAAGAGTGCAGTGCTGTGTTGCAACAAAAATTACCTCCAAAGCTTAAAGATCCAGGTAGCTTCACCATTCCTTGCACCATTGGAAAGTTGTCTTTTGACAAATGCCTATGCGATTTGGGAGCAAGCATCAATCTGATGCCGTTCTCCATCTTCAAAAAGTTGAATTTGCCTAATCCAAAGCCCACCTACATGTCTCTACAATTGGCTGATCGTTCTATTATATACCCACGAGGCATAATGGAGGATCTTCTAGTAAAGGTGGATAAGCTCTTCTTTCATGCAGACTTTGTTATTCTGGATTTTGAGGAAGATAAGAAGATTCCCATAACCTTGGGGAGACCTTTCTTGGCTACAGGCCGTACCTTGATTGATGTGCAGAAAGGTGAACTTACTATGCGGGTGCAGGATCAGGATGTGACATTTAATGTGTTCAAAGCGATGAAATTCCCTACAGAAGACGAGGAGTGCTTAAAGGTGGATTTGATTGATTCTGCGGTTATTTCAGAACTTGATCATATGCTAATGTCTAATGCATTAGAGAAAGCCTTAGTGGGGGACTTTGACAGTGATGATGAGGATGTCAATGAGCAACTACAATATCTAAATGCTTCTCCTTGGAGGCGAAAGCTAGACATGCCATTTAAATCTCTTGGTACTTCTGACCTCAAAAATGCTGAAGGAAAGCTCAAACCATCTATTGAGAAAGCACCTACCTTGGAGCTTAAACCATTGCCTGAACACTTGAGGTATGCTTTTTTAGGTGATGCATCTACTTTACCTGTTATTATTGCATCTGACCTTTCAAGTAGTGAGGAGGACAAGCTCTTAAGGATCTTGAGAGAATTCAAATCGGCTATAGGATGGACTATAGAAGATATCAAATGGATCAACTCCTCGTACTGTATGCATATAAATCTGCAAAAGGAAGGTAGTAAGCCAACGGTGGAGCAACAGTGAAGACTTAATCATATCATGAAAGAAGTGGTGAAGAAAGAAATTCTGAAGTGGCTGGATGCAGAAATCATATATCCTATTTTTGACAGTTCTTGGGTGAGCCCCGTGCAATGTGTACCTAAGAAAGGAGGTATTACATTGCTAGAAAATGAGAAGAACGAGCTCATTCCCACTCGAACAGTCATAGGATGGAGGGTATGCATGGACTATAGAAAGTTGAACAAGGCCACCAGGAAGGATCACTTCCCTCTTCCATTTATTGATCAAATGCTTGACAGGTTGGCCGGTCATGAGTATTATTATCTTCTGGATGGCTATTCGGGGTATAATCAGATATGTATTGCACCAGAGGATCAAGAAAAAACTACCTTCACTTGTCCATTTGGCACATTTGCTTTTCCCAGAGTTTCGTTGCGCTTACGTGGTGCACCTGCCACTTTTCAGAGATGTATGATGGTTATATTCTCTGATATGATTGGAAATAATGTCGAGGTGTTCATGGACGACTTTTCCGTCTTTGGAAATTCGTATGATGAATGTTTGAATAATTTTCGTGCGGTGCTCAAAAGGTGTGTGGAAACTAATTTGGTACTCAATTGGGAAAAATGTCACTTTATGGTGCGTGAAGGCATTATTCTTGGGCATAAGGTATCTAGCAAGGGTCTCGAGTTGGACAAAGCCAAGATGGGAGTCATTGAAAATATTCCACCACCTATTTCTGTGAAAGGAATCCGTAGTTTTCTTGGTCATGCGGGTTTTTATCGGCGATTCATTAAGGACTTCTCGAAGATATCTAAGCCATTATGCAATATGCTCGAGAAGGATGTGCCTTTCAAATTCGATGATGAATGCTTGACGGCATTCGAGTCTCTCAAGAAGAGTTTGATAATTGCACCAGTTATTACGACACCTTATTGGATAGAACCTTTTGAGATGATGTGTGATGCGAGTGATTATACGGTGGGTGCAGTTCTTGGGCAGCGCAAGAATAATCTCTTTCATTTGGTCTACTATGCTAGTAAGACTTTAAATGGATCTCAAATGAACTACACCACTACTGAGAAGGAGCTCTTGGCTATAGTCTTTGGTTATGAAAAATTTCGATCTTATTTGCTTGGGACAAAGGTTACAGTGCTCACTGATCATGCGACCATTCGCTATTTGGTTTCCAAGAAGGATTCAAAGCCTAGACTTATTCGTTGGGTGCTCTTACTACAGGAATTTGAGTTAGAGGTCAAGGATCGAAAAGGTACTGAAAATCAAGTAGTTGACCATCTCTCTAGATTGGAGAATGAGCTGTCGTTAAATGTGATGATTGAAGTCGAGGTCTTTGATGTTTGGGGAATCGATTTCATGGGACCATTTGTCTCGTCCTGCAATAATTAGTACATCTTGCTCGCAGTAGATTATGTCTCAAAATGGGTAGAAGTCAAGGCCCTACCAACGAATGATGCAAAGGTAGTTTTGAATTTTCTTCATAAGCAAATTTTCACAAGGTTTGGAACGCCACGAGTAATCAAAAGTGATGAGGGGTCGTATTTCTGCAACCGTAAGTTCACTTCTATGATGCAGCGCTACAATGTGAATCATCGTGTCGCTACTGCCTATCATCCGCAAACGAATGGTCAAGCAGAAGTGTCTAATAGAGAGATCAAGCGCATTCTAGAGAAAGTTGTTTGTCCGTCAAGGAAGGATTGGTCTTTAAAGCTCGATGAAGTTGTTTGGGCTTACAGAACAATATACAAGACTCCACTTGGGATGTCCCCGTTTCAACTTATTTATGGTAAGGGATGTCATTTACCTGCGGAGCTTGATCATAAGGCTTATTGGGCGTTGAAGAAGTTGAACCTTGATCTAGATGCAGCTGGGAAGAAGCGAATGCTTCAGTTAAATGAACTTGATGAATTTTGACTTCAAGCGTACGAGAACAATAAAATGTACAAGGAAAAGGTGAAAAGGTGGCACGACAGGAAGCTACATCCTAAGTCATTGGTGCCGGGGCAGCAAGTTCTTTTATTCAACTCTCGTCTCCGACTTTTTTCTGGAAAGTTGAAATCAAGGTGGTCTGGACCTTTTATTGTCAAAACTGTGTTTCCACATGGAGCGGTGGAGATTTTTGAGAATGATCTGGGCCAAGCATTCAAGGTTAACGGTTAGCGTTTGAAGCATTACTATGGGCACATGGCAAACCGGGAAGTGGTTAGTTCCGTTCTATTGTCAACTTAAGTAAGGTACGCTACGTCAAGGTAATGACGAAAAAGAAGCGCTTCTTGGGAGGCAACCCAAGATTTGTTCTTACAGGAACCCTTAGAAGTTAGTAACCTATCAAAAACCATAAAAAAATCAGAAAAACCAGGGCAAGAAAATATTTTTCCAGAAGGGCGCTGAGCGACTGCTCAGGGCCCAACTGCCTGAAATTTTTTTTAAGCAAAATAAAAATCAGAAAACACAAAAATACAAACACAAACCCACTACCCACGAATTATTTTCTCATTACCCACATTTTTAACCCTCAAACCCACTCATAATCAAATTTTAACCCTAATCTTTACCCTATATATACATACAACTATTACATATACTCCCCCATACACTTTCAACCTTAAACTTTCTCCCATATTCAAAAACACAATTCTTAAGCACTTTTTTATTAGTTTCAATGGCACCCAAGAGATCCAGGACTATTGATAGCAGCAGCACTGTTCCTACTGCTGATTCTTCGAGGGGTACTGCTGCGAGACCTCATTTATTTGATAGGGCTGCTGAGGAGGAGTATACTAGGCTGCTGGGTAAGCCGATTTAGATGGAGAGAGGATTCTTACCATCGGGGAGGGATGGTGAGTTGTTGTCAATGATTGCTGAAAAGGGTTGGATTTATTTCTGTGAGTCACTGGAGGCGGTTCCGATGAGCGTGGTTCGTGAGTTCTATGCGAACGTGAAGGCTGAAAAGGTTGGGTTTTTTGTTGTGCGGGGGCTGACGGTGGATTATCATCCTGAGGCGATTCGCCGTGTGATTGGGCAGCGCTAGAGGAAGCCCACGGAGGAGAATTGGAATGAGAAGCCCTTTGAGAAGTTTGATTTGGACCTGATTTGTGCTACTCTCTGTCGGCCGGGCATGGTTTGGACGTTCAAGACTGGGACAAACGAGTATCGTCATTTTCCGGCGATTGCGATGAATAGGTATGCCCGTGCATGGAATGCCTTTATTTGTGCTAATATTCTGCCTACTTCACATGCATATGAGATTACAGTTGAGCGAGCACAGTTGTTATGGGGTATTTTGAATGAGGAGTACTATGTGGACCTGGGTGAGTTCATCTACCAAGGAATTCTGAAGTTTTTGAGGGGAGCGAAGCATATGAACATCCCTTATGCATCTACTGTTACAAAGCTTTTCCAAGCAGTGGGAGTTCAGTGGCTTTCTCATGAGCAGTTGCAGCTGTCGGCCGCTCCTATTGATTTTGGGACTCTGAATGCGATGCAGGAGTGGACTGGTGGAGAGCACGAGGAGCATGGGTTGTGTTCTCATCTTCCAGGAGGACGTCCAGCAGCTGATGCTACCATGGAGAGACCGGGGAGTAATAAGGCAGGCTCTTCTAGAGCTCAGGAGGGTGCTGGGATGACTGATGCCTAGTATAGGAGGCTGTCGAGGAGGATGGATGCCATGTACGACACACAGAGCAGGTTTGCTCAGGAGCTCACCCTTGCGTTAGGGACTGCTTTTCGGGGCCTTGGAGCTGACATCCAGTGGCCAGTTTCTGGTGAGGACTCTGCATACCCTCCGCTTGATACTCCACCCACTGAGGGTGATGATGATGATGACTCCGAGTAGAGGGATCACTGCATTTCATATAGATTGCATTCATGCATGTTTTTTTTTGTTTGAGAGTCTGTGACGCTTGAGGACAAGCATCGATTTAAGTTTGGGGGTGTGATAAGTGGCATTTTATACCACTTAGAATGTCTTATAATGGCTTGAATTCATGTCTTGAAATCAAGAATTTTGTGTATTTGATGCATTTTTCTAGTATTTGTGCATTTCAGGGTATTACTTGCAGTTGTGGAGAGATTTCATCAAGAATAAGCCTCAGTGTATGCTTGGCATTGAAAGTGGGAAGATAGGAGCATAATGCAGCAAAGAACGGGAGCAAAACAGATAATTTTTCAAGAAGGGGTCTGAGCGCCCACTCAGCCTGGCTGAGCGACCGCTCAGGAAGCTGAGCGCCCGCTCTGGATTGGAGCGGCCGCTCAGGGACGTAAATTAAAATAATTATTTTTAGACACCTAATTCTGTTGAGCATCCAACTTCTGAGATAGCTGGGTTTTGTGGGGTTCCTATATAAGTAGTTTTCAAAGATGTTTCACGTGGTGTTGAATCATAGTATCAATCGAGGAGCGAGGAGATAAGGAAGAAGACCTTTTTAGCACATCGCAATGAAGAGGAAGCACATTTTCTTGTGATTCTTTATTTCGTTGTAACAGTGGATGCTAGTTTTCTTTACTTTGAACCTATTTACTCTTGTGACGTACTCTAGTTTAATATAAATAGTTTATTTAGTTATTCTCATGTGTTATTATCATGTTTTCATATGAACCCATGGTGATGATGAGTTAAATCATAGGCTAATCGTGATCATGGGGTCATAACGGATTTACTATGGAATTCTTTAGTTAGTTGTTTAATACCTTAGTGTGTGATGATTGTATGATATCTAGTATTGGTTGTACTCATTCGTCTTATGTGCGTCGCGAACATATAAGATAGGGTGTTAATCTCTTGTGAAGCGATGATGGATCTTGAGGTTTAGAGCTTGCCATGCTAGCATAGGTTCATGTATGTGTATGCATGATTAGTGGGTAACTCTAACCGTTTTACTTTCCATGTGTAATCATAAGGAATAACTTGTGCTTAAATCGTTATGTTGTCAAATTCCGTAGACATATAGGGTCTCAACATAATTAATGCTTATTCAACTTCTATCTTAATTGTGGATGTTTGGTGGAATTGTATTAGTATAATGAAAGTTGGCTTTTATCAGTTTCGTATTGTTCGATTAATATCATCACCGTTACCTGCTAAGGGTAATAACAATAACTATTGAAGGAAGTAGTAATGAAGTTGTGATCTCATGTGTGTTTAATATTGTTAATTCAAGTGTCAATTAAGTGTTTAGTTCTCGTAGTTAATTGTAGTTAATAATTAGTTAATCAAATCTAAGTGTTACTATCTTGACATTGAGAAGTAATTATACATTGGTGAGTGAGTGTAATTGAACATAATTAGTCTGAGTCTCTGTGGGAACGAACTAGAAAGTATTCTATATTACTTGTGAACACGTATACTTGCATGTATTATTAGCGCGTGTTTTCCGCCCTAACAATGGCTGGAATTGATTTTAAGATTACGAGGTTACGATTAGTTATCATCCAGGGAAAGCAAATGTTGTGGCAGATGCGCTGAGCAGGAAAGAAAGATTGAATTTGTTAACTTCATGCGAAGAATTAGCCAAGGAATTTGATAAGTTGGAAATCGAAATTCGTGTACCCAATGAATCTACAGAAGCTATCTACGCTATGACTTTTCAACCAGAGTTGCTAGAGAAGATTCGCCGCTGTCAAGAAAAAGTGATGAGTCAGGATGACGACTTAACGGGAGAAGAAATCACAACTCAGAAGGATAATGAAGGAATTTTACGCTTTGCATAGAGAATCTGGATCCCTAACATGGCAGAATTGAAAGAAGAAATATTGCGAAATGTGCACAGTTCGAAGTATTCTATTCATCCAGGAAGTACAAAAATGTATTGCGATCTGAAGGAAAACTTTTGGTGGCCGAATATGAAGAAGGAAATAGCAGAATGGGTAAGTAAATGCCACACATGCCAGAGAGTCAAAGCGGAACATCAACGTCCGAGCGGATTATTACTGTAATAACCCCAATTTTTGGAAAATTTTTGAAACCCTTATGAATAGTGTTTTTGCTGAATGAGAAAATTTTTCATGCCACACTATGTAGGGGTTCTGTTATTGATCTTCTGGGATATTATTAGTACTCTATGTGGTATATAAGTGTATGTAAAGATCGTCAGAATCCAATTTCCGAACACTTGGATTTTTCCCGGAAATCCACTAGATATAGAAAGAATTGAGAAAAAGGTAACAGGATAAAAAGGATTTAAATTAAAGGATTATAAGAGAGGATCATAGAAGGAATACAATATATTGAGAAAGGATAAGGGAACCTAAGTAATAAGATCCCGGGTATGATCCCTCAAACGATAAACGAAAATGAAAGTTAAGCGAACCGTATAACAGATCAGCGATCATTAGGCAAACAATTAGGAAGCTAATCAAAGGGATTAGTGGGGATGATGTAATCCAACCAATAGAAAGAGGACAAAGGAGGGGTGATGACATCACAAAGTGATGCAAGCATGACATGGGAAGGAAGGAGATGTGGTGACTTTTTAACCACACAAAACCAAGGGCAACTAGGTAATTCACTAAAACAAACAACAAAAATCAACCAACCAAAAGCAAATCAAGCCAAAACACAAAAATCTCTCTTCTTCTTCTTCATGCTCTCGGGTGCTTTTCTTAAAAAATGAAAGTCCAAGCTCCTCCACTTACTATTTAGCAAGGTAATTATCTAAGCTTCCCCATGGATAGTTACATACTTCCTATAAGTTTAAGCTTCGAATTCCAAGCCAATCTTTTTCTATAAATCATGAAAGAAGATGGTGAATAGTGTTTTCAAGAACTAAAATTTGTGTTCTTGAAGTTTTGTTTAGATTAAGCTTGGATAAGGACTTTAAAGGTGATTCCAAGCCATTCTCTTGATTCTCCACTCTCCAAGGAAGGTATAACTTCTCAAACCATTAGTATTAAGTTTTGTTGGTTTGGATTTCATAATGTTAGATGATGGGTTAGTGTAATGAGTGTGTACTCATGATAGAGCTTTATTTAGTAAGTGGTTTTGTTGATTTTGGAGTTAGGAGTGATGCTTGTTAGATTTGAAGTTCTTGGTCATTTTTTTTGACTTGGTTTAGATGAATAAATTGGTAATATTGAGTTGATTGGGGGCTGTTGTAATGTAGTTTAGATGGAGGTTTGATTGGGTTGTGAATTGGAGTTGAAATTGTGGTTGTTTGAATTGGTTTAAATTTGGGAAATCGCGTAAACATAGCCGTCGTAACGTCCGATTTTCTGCAGACTGTTTTTGTTCATAACATTAGGACCCGAGAACCCCCTGCTAGATTATGATCACTGCCATGTTTAGATAGCTCATGTTACGAGCTTCGTTTTGATATGTAGTTCGTTCGATTCCGATGCACGATTTAGGAGAAACGACCGTTTCAAGTAACGGCGTTTCGCGAACGAAACTTTTTCCCTCGCCTTACTTTGAAACATAGGTTAAAGACCAAAAAGGGTTAATTAATGTATGAAACATTTATGGTAAGTGTGTTAGGCAGTTGGTAAGACACTCGCGAAGGAATCGCTTTAAAACTCGTAAAGGTTAAATTATTAAAAATGGTGGAGCCGAGGGTACCCGAGTGACTTAAGCAAATCAGTGAGCGCAAAACAAGCGTTAGAGTCTAAGTTAGTTAAAGTATAGATTTACAAGTGATTTTGGTTTAATTCCAACTTACTTGTTGTTTATAGGTTACCAGACTCATCCCGAGCCTTTTATCACCCCAAGTCGCTCAGGCAAGTTTTCTACCCGTTATACTGTTGTTGTGATGAATATATGTATATGCATTATCTTGCGATAGATGCATGTTGGTTAATTAGCAAATGTTGCGATATATTGTAGCATGTGATATGGTATATATGCATGCCTGTTTCATATTCTTGAAATATATATCTGTTGGTTCAGTTGATAATACCTATGCTAGAGAATAGCGGTAACTTGCATATACCCTTAGTATAGGGACCCAAAGGTGAAAATATTTTCTAAAACCGGGAGTCGAGGATCCCGAGTAGATTTTGTATATATGGATATATATATATATATATATATATATACTTATATGTATATATATGGTCATAGTTTTCAAAACTATTAATCGAATAAGGTTTATTCGACAACTTTAACTTTATTTTATTATTGAATATTATTTTGAATATTATTCGAAGGCTTATGACTCCTTTTATTTATTTATCTGAATATTATTTGAATATTCATTCGAGGGCTTATGACTCTTTTATATTATTTATTGAATATTATTTGAATATTCATTCGAGGGCTTATGACTCAGTTTATATTATTTAATGAATATTATTTGAATATTCATTTGAGGATCTATGACTCCGATTATTTGCTGAGGTATATTCTTTATTTTATTAAAGAATAAGGTGTTAATAATCAAACTTATTTTCGATTATTCAAATAAAGATAATACTTTCATATAAGTATATCTTTGGTTATTTAATACTCGTTTCAAGTATAAGTTTTAATACTTCTACTTCAATTATTTTTATAAAGATTATTCTTTATGGGAATATTATTTAATTAATAATATTCAGTCATTTTCTAAATATTCTGGGGACTGATTTACTTCATTAAATCAGCTTTACTCCAAACACTCTATAAAGTGTTTTCGAGTCTTCAAAATGATTTTTAAAGTCAGAGCGGATCCCAAAAACTCATTTTTATATTTAAGATCTACTTTTTTAAGGGGATTTAAATACTCGCTCAAAACCTGGGGAATCCGGCTCTATGGTGTATTTTATATTCGCAACGAGGTTGCAGTTTTGGTAAATGAATTGATTACTTGCCCAATGTTCGGGAAGTAAGCCCATCTAATTGAGTCGGCATAAGCGACAGGCCGGGGTACGGTCTATTATTGTGTAAGGGCTGGGTGGCAGTCCATCAACGCGTAAGAGGCCGGGTGGCGGTCCAGCACAAGGTCCTTATGAGGCCAGGGTGATGACCGGTGGGGGATTCATCCATCTACTAGTAGAAAAGGTTACTTATTGGTATCTTTGCCTGATCAGCAAGATATCGGGTTTATGCCAAAATTCTTTTCCTTCCAAATTTATTGGATATTGCAATTCTGTTCATACTTTACATGACAGAGGTTTTCAGGAAATATATGGGAGATATATATGAATATATATATATATATATATATATCAGAACTTAATGAAGTATGTCATAACTTCATTTCCTTTAATAATATTTTAAAGAGTTAATCTATTCAAATCTGGTCTTGTAGTTTCATCTATGTGATGAACTGTTGAAAGCTCATTATACTTTGAACAGTGGTAGTTCAAGTAGCTTTAATAAATGATATAAGTGTAGTGAAGTATTTGGTAACTCCATCTTTTAAACTTATATCTAGTTAATAATTGTCTTATGAATGACAAAGATTTACAGAAAAACGTTGAGACAAGGTTAAATATATGAGATCACCTTGCAACGATATTTTTTTATACAGTTTTACACTGGGACTTTGTGTATATTATGCATGGAAGAGGACTTCCATTATTTTGAAAGGTATATATGTATATATATATATATACTGAATATTTTGCGACTTCATCGCATTAAGATATCAACTTGGTTCATTTCTTTTGACCAAGACTTTCATTAGTATTATGAGTAGGCTCATATATTGATTATACATATTATTTTGGTGGGCTTGCTGCTCACCCTTGCTTTATTTCTTCATCACACAACAACAGTTAGGAAAGATGGCCAGACTCCAGCACACCCAGCGCAAGCGCGTGGGAAGCGTCCCGCGTCTTCCCGTTGATGTTGTAGCTGCTATAGCTGCAGAGGTAGATCTATTGTAGATCAGACCATCTACTTTTGAGAATCAATTATGTATAATTATAACTTGTGGCATATAATGGCAATTAACTGTAAATTTATCAAGTAATCATTTTGGGTTGTAATAACTTTTAAATTGTGGATTCAAAGACTTGTACTTATTTAAATTTCATCTCTGAGACTATAACGGGTTGTGGTGTGCGTTAGTATGGGGTCACAGCATAAGGTTATTTATTATTAATTAAGTGAAGTGATATTGTGGAAAGAAAGACCGTGACGACCCGGATCCCCGACCCCGGATCTGGGGGTGTTACAATTACAACCATTAGATATTCCAGAATGGAAATGGGAACATTTAGCGATGGATTTCATAGTAGGACTACCAAGGACTAATGCTAATCATGATGCGATATGGGTAATCATTGACAGACTAACAAAGTCGGCACATTTTCTACCAATTAACGAAAGATTTTCACTCGACAAGTTAGTGCACTTGTATCTGAAGGAAATTGTGATGCGACATGGAGTTCCAATATCTATCGTGTTAGGGATCCACCATAGAAGAACTATCCAAACAATAGAAGACATGCTACAAGTTTGTGCGATTGATTTCGAAGGAAGCTGGGATGAACATTTACCTTTGGTTGAATTTTCTTATAACAACAGTTATCACGCAAGCATTGGAATGCAACCATATGAAGCCTTGTACGGAAGAAAATGTAGATCACAGGTACATTGGAATGAAGTTGGAGAATCCAAAGTTTTGGGTCCAGAATTTATCCAACAGACTAAAGAAAAAATTGAACTTATTCGGAAACGATTAGACGCAGCGCAAAATAGGCAACGCAAATATACAGACCAAGCAAGGAAGGATATGGACTTCCAAGAAGGAGAACATGTGTTACTAAAATATCGTGATGGAAAGGATTAACCAGATTTAGCAACAAGGGTAAATTAAAGCCGCGATACGTCGGACCGTTTGAAGTTTTGAGGAAGGTGGGAAAAGTTGCGTACGAGTTAGCTTTACCGCCTCATATGCAACATATTCACAATGTGTTTCACGTATCGATGCTTAAGTGATATAATCCTGATTCTAGGCATGTCCTAGAATATGAACTGATAGATATCCAACCTGATTTGTCTTTTGTAGAACAGCCGATAAGAATTTTAGATCGGCGAGAGAAAGTGTTGAGAAATAAGTCTGTAACTTTAGTGCGAGTTTTGTGGAGAAACCCTATGGTTGAAGAATCAACCTGGGAACTTGAGAGTGAAATATTAGAGATATATCCTCATTTGTTTTCATAGTAAGATTCTGAGGACAAAATCCTATTAAGGGGGGAAGGATGTAACGTCTGAGAAATTTACGTCTGTACTATATCATATTTATAATAAATATGTGTATTAATGCGTCATTATGTGTAATTATCTGTCAAACCCTAATCGCTACGTGTTACGTGCATTCTGTGTCATTCCGGTATTTTTAAGATATTTTATTTTGCATTTATCGCTTTCATTTCAAACGTTTTACGAGCCAAACCATGATTTTAAAGCCAGTATATCAAATAAAATAATGGGCCTTATTTTTCATCAAAAGACTTTTACCATCGCATTATTCTGAACATCTAGACATTTTATAAATTTTCTCGTTTTACGAAAAATGACTTTTCCGGGCCCCATTGGGTGTTAAAAAACACACAAAAATCACATTTTTATTTTTATAAAATTATAGGACTTTTATTTATACCATTTCTTTGTACTTTTGCATTATTCACAATTTTTGGGAAATTTTGGGATATATATTGTATATATAAAATAATTATAAATTAAATTTTAATACTCAAAAATTATAATAATTAGGGCCAAATATTTTTATTAGGAGTGTAATTAGCCCCTTAATTTTATTTAGGGGTATCATTTTTCATACTATAAATACCCTAATTATTATTAATTATTTAATTAAAAATCAGAAAAATTCTGCAATTTCCCCAAATTTCCAGAAATTAGGGTTTGGTGTTCTTGAGTTCAACCAGAGATTTGATCGTGATTCCGACCTCCAAATCAGACATGTAAGTAGTCAAACTCGGCCGGTGGCCGAAGTTGCTGCAGAATCCGGCGGGTTGACCGTGTTCTTGAAAACCCGATTACCAACCCGTTAACCCGGAACGATGACCCGGGTTTGATTCTAAAAAGCCCCAAATCAGTTTCCTGTTTCTGTTTCTGAATTTTTATTATTTAGTTATATTTTTTAAAATTAAAAATCAGTTTTATTAATTCTAAAAATCTATTAAAATTAGTTTTAAATTCTGAAAATATCTATAATTAATTTCTAAATTATTTTATTAATTTAAAAACTTGAAATTGATTATTTATGTAATTATTTAATTATTTATTTAATAATTTATTTATTTGTCTATTAATTAATAATTAAATAATTAATTAATAAATAAGAATAAAAATAATCGAATCATATAATTAATGGTTCGATAATTAGTCGAATAAAATGAGTAACTCGTATCTATACGAATAATTGAACAACGAGTTAGATTATTATTATTCGATCGATAGTTAATTATATGAAGAATATCAGAATAATTATTCGTAACGAATAATTATATACAGATGATCAATTAAATCGTATAAGTTGTAATAATAATCGTAATAATACAATAATTATACGAGAAAGGTGAATAACTCATATTTATACGAGTAGTTGATCGTTGAGTTGGAATATGATTCAAATAATAACTTATTAATTCGATAAATAACGTAACAGCTAATTGTATCGATTATTTATTTGTAAATAATCGATCTAATCGAATAAGTAATAATAAATTGTAAATATTTCTAATAAATTGTAATTAATCCTAATAGTTAGGGATCATTTTTTTTAAATTATTAAATGATTATTTACTAATTAGTTACTAGTTATTTATTATCTATTAATTATTTAAAAATGATTAATTACTTCGATAATCAATCAAATAATTTCAATAAATCATAAAAAATTCATTTTAATTCCAAAAATTATAGAAAAATCATTTTTAACTCTGATTTTTCTTAAATAATTATTTAAAAATAATTTAGGGTTTTAAAAATTAGTAATAATTATTTATATTGAATAATAAATTAAATTATCAGTGTTTAATTGATATTAATTAGACCGTTAGTGCGATTTGAGCGAAACGAAAGCCCTTTGACTCAAAAAAATGAATTCTTTTCATTAAAAATAATAATAAAGCCTAATTTCTTCTAGAAATTAGTTGACTTTGTTATTTGTTGAATATCAGCCGAAGTGCGTACCGAGACGAGCCCGAAAAATTCCGGAAAAATGGGAAACGAGTCAGATGGTGATCAGTTGAGCGATCAACAAGTCGGTTTTGATTTTAAAAATTATTTTAACTATAAAAATGATTATGTGCTTATGTGCTTATGTGTATTATATGGTTAATCGAGTCTAACTTGCTAATATATAATATACGAGTCAGTCATAAGCGCATGGGTAGACAATAGGAACGATGTGAAGTCGATTCAAGATGCAATTGATATACGAAATGACTTAACCAGTCTATTTGTGCTAACAGAAGCAAAGCCAACAAGGCAGGACAAGTAAGTGATAGTCGAAGGTGACTTAATCGCAGTGAGTCGCGTAGAAGGCAAGTTTTTCCCCTATTCTACTTTCAGAATAGTGATATGTTTCTTCAGATTCTTATCACACTTGTACTCTTTTGATTCCTTGTTCCTATTTCATTTCGATTCTTGATTTATCCTTTTTATTTGTATTCATTGTTCATACTCCAATTGTTACTCATAATTATTGATATATTCTGGTGATTAGAATATATCAAAGTATACCGATTGTTCCGGTTGCTATTTCGTGGACTGGATAATAATACTTGGGGATTAAGTTTACTTAATCCTAAGGACCGGGAAATAACCAGATCCTTGAGATGGGCCGTAGTGCCTGGGTGGCCGACGGGTTCTATATAGTGGGATATATATATGCACTGTATCCTAGCTGATCAGCAGGGTATAGATGTGAACTTGTGTCCAGTTTTGTTCATTTGTATTCGCAAGTAATGGCCTTCTTTCTATTATCGCGGGGTTATATCTTTGCAGATATACCCGGGTTACGGTTTCATTTAGATTGCTTAAATAATGTTTATATTTTGCGGACTTGTTGAGCAATTTATGGCTCACCCTTTTTGTTGTTATTGACCTTATTATTTTCAGTTAAGAAGGAATATGAAACCCATTTGGACTCGAGTGGTAAAGAAGCGGGTCAAGCCTTGGGATCCTCTCATACCCAAGGTGTTGATCCCAATCGAGGAAGAAAGCTTTGATTTGCCCGAATAGGTGGAGTGTAGATAGTTAATGTGTGTGTATTTTTGAATAAAAGATGAACTTAGTTTAAAACTGATTAGAAAATGGTTTGTAATAAAGAGAGTTTGTGAGATTTTGAATTTGATTTGTAATAAAAGTAGTTAGTGGTTCTAGTTTTCATACTTCAACCTAAAAAGATCATGGTTAGTGTTAAAGGGGTTTTGATTCATTTCTATATTATGTGTTAATCAGATTGTACAGGTTTGGTGATTAGCTAGTAACCCCCAGACTTATACCCCGGGTCTGGAGGGCGTTACAATATTTATAAAATTGACTTCTTTTAGTCACGTTTAAAATATCACCGTTGTTAGTCAAATTTAAGTACATAATTGACCGTAAATCCTAGTTTGTCAAATTTACTAAATTGACTGGCATGAGTCATTTTTATAAATTTATCTGAAATCAGTCATACTTATTAATTTAACTGAAGTGATTCGTATTTATAAATTTGACCGAACGAGGTCAAATTTGATTCCATGTTAGTGATCTGTGTGAAACACATCCAACAGTACAAGTTTAACTAACCAAAATTACAATCCAATGGTCCAGATTTTTCAGAGCAACTTCGTTTTTCATATAAACACATTATAAACATACATATACATTCTAATTCCTCTATTATCTCTTTCATCTTTTCCTCCCCACCTCTCCCCATACCATCTCCCACACAACCACCTCTCTTTCTACCTTCTCCCACACATCATAAACATAAATATACACAAATATATATATATGCATATACAAACACTTACATATTCTAAATTAATCTCTTACAAACTTTGTTTCATATAATATTAACAATAACAAATTCAACTTGTGAAAATTTGGTGAAAAAAGCATTTTCAACAATCGAAGTTATTCCGGCGACGGGAGCATATTCATCAACCAAATAATGTCCGGTGACCATTTCCGTCAAACTAAATAAAGAAAAAGTAGTGTTGTAGAATTCGATTTGAAAGTTTTAGATAAGTTCTATGAGTAAATTTGTAATGAAAATAATAATAATAAATATGAAATATGATATGTAAATTGTTTATTGATCAGTGACACAAAATCATAATAATAAATATTATATTTTGTAGTAGATTTTTGGCAGAAACTTAGTAAAATGTACCGAAAAGTTAGTGCATTTGACAAATATGTGTTATAGTTAATTTTGATAAATTTTACTGCTTTTAGTCAAATTTATATTTGACAAAATTCGGTCAAATTTCCTTTACGTTAGGCGGGAAATTCAAAATTATCCAAATTTTAAAAATTTATGCGCCAAAATTCAAAATAATTTAAATTTTAGGAGCCAATTTAAAAAATTCAAATTTCAAAATTTTTAAAAATTTGGTCTAATTTGATCGGTCAAATTTATGTTAAATTTGACCAGCCTAAAAAAGGCCGAAACAATTCGGTCAAATTTAACTAAATATGACCGAAAATATTTAGTCAAATTTAGCCATTTTTCTTGTACTAACAATTATATACAATATTGAGGTGAAAAGGAAAATAAATGCACATACCTACGAATCAATTATATAATTATAATGTTCAAACATACCTTTGATCCATAAATAATTAAGAAATTTTTTATGATCATCACTTACATAAGAGACCTTGAAGAATCATAATAGTTAGAAAAATTATCAAAATAATCATCATAAGTACGAATCATAAACTCTTCCCAAATTGGATCCTTATATTTCAAAACAAGACTTTAAATTTCATCAATCTTAAATTTATCCTCACTTTTAATTGGACACTTATCGCTTTTTACCTCGTCTATCAATTTATTAAGCTCAACAATGTTTGCTAAATTTAATAGAATTACAGTTACATCCAATTTATCATTATCACATAGGGGATTATAATGAACTAAACAAGTAGTTTCATTAGACACAAAATTTTCATCAATTGCTAAATAAAAAATCTTGGAACATTGGCAAATTGAGACAATGGGGAACTTGAAGACAACCATCATGCATTAAAAGTTGAACTTTCATTATAAAACTATTTTTTTAGCATTTTCCTCCTACCAACCTACTGTTTCAGGTTCACATGGAATATCATTTTTACTAGATATCTCAAAAGATGGGTCATCAAAGTGTTAAAAAGTTCCAAAGAAATTAAAGATTGAGAAATATTCAAACTCTCATCAACATCATTTCATATGTATGAATCATCTTGGTACTGATTTTCAAAAGAATATGAGTTGTAATAATCGGACGAGTTCACGTGGTATGCACTAAAATTTTGAAAAGAATTAAAATCTTGATATCATTCTTGAACGCTAATGAAATCTTGAGCGTTACTCCAGCTAAAACTGTTATCCATGTCTTACCTCATAAGCTTTCCATTGTCTACCTCAAACAAACCTGTAGACACACCAACAAAAAATAAAATGAAGGAAAAAACTATATACAATGATAAAATCCGAACTACAAGAAACAATTGACTCAAAATCAATATAGTTGCATTCCCTGGCAGCGACGCCAATTTCTCAGAACAACAAAGGCGCTAAACAACATGAAGATATAGTGAAGAAGCATGATCATGCTGAAAATCTACGTGACCATACAGTATGGTGAAAAATAGTATGTAATCTCCAAAGCTTGTTGTGTCATCATGATGGACACTCTACGCGGTCTTGCCAAACCACCAATTTGTAGTTGAGAGATTTGATAGCATGGCACGTTCCTCGTATGAGCATGCTAGCTTGATTGCATGACCATGTCAAATGTTGGAAAAACATTCGATGGTAAAGATTAATGTTCCCTACAGTTGCATGATCATGCTAAAAAATGTACAAACTCATGCATCCAACCATCAATATAGTGGAACCTCCATTATTCAACAACATTCATTTCCATCCTTTGAACGCTACTCCCATGGTCATACAAAGTACAATTATAGACTATTAAGAACTAAAGGTTTTTAGTCTCATAATTTACATATCAATCTCCTGATCTAATACTGAAATTATGTTTATCATATCATTTATAAGAATTACAACCTCTCTTAATTCGTTATAAATCCTAAAGATTCAATTATTAGTTAGCTACTCCTCTAATTGTATAAAGCCCTAAATGACAGATTAACAATATTAAAAAAATCACAACACAATTAAATAAATTTATTAAGCCACTGAATACTATACAACTCTTGAATAAAGGAATTAACTACTCATGATAAGAGAAATAAAATATATATTAAGAACATAAACCATGAGTTTAAGAATTTATGTGCAAAGAATATAACTTTCCTTTAAAATCTGGATGAACTCCTTCACTCCTTTCAATCTCCCTCTCAAGCTGGTTCTCTCCCTTCTCTCAAGAATGTAGCTATATTTATTCCATTATGTAGAATATTATGGTTCTCTATGCAATATGTAAAAACCTACTGTAATTCAGAGTTTTAATGTATATTCCCATGATAAACTGGATTTTGATGTGAAATCTGAGGCTATCTTCCAGGCCTAATTCTGGGCTTCTCTAGTTATATTCTTGATGTTGGACCACTTCTAAACCTTAGATAATTCTTTTAGGTTCGCATGGGCTATAAGATCGCCCAATTCTGATGTTTAGAACTCAAGTTAGGGCGTAAACTATGTTTTTTGTGCATGCAACCCACAAAATCTTGTTGTTTTGATATATTATAAATTTTGTGGCATCATGGTCAAATGCCAATTGTTTTTTCAAAAATCAAGTTAAGTGTCAATTCCGAATTCAAAATAAGGTGAAACCTACTAACCCAAATGTAACCAACTTACTGGATGTGGGACTAATGTATTAAAAACATCGATCTTCTTTTTGATTTTTCAGTTTGCTTTTCGTTTTATTTTCAGTTGTGCCCTTTAATACGATTTACTCATTGATAAAATTATATTTCCCTCTTTCCATTATCTTGCCATTTTTCATTCTTGTGTGATATAGTGGGAGCAGCCCAGTGCACATTTGTGATCCTTCATTTCCTCACTATTGGTTTAGAATTATATATTTGTTTATCATACCAAAAATCAAAACTCTTTGGGCAGAATTATAATCTCTTGAACCATACGCTCCATGTATTTTCACTGTGAGCAAGATTTAGTCTAATCGTAATCATCGAGACAGGGCAATAGTGTTTCTCCAGGGTCTTCATGATAAATTGTCCATTATCTACTCTAATATCTAACTCATGGAGCCTCTTCCAACAATTGACAATATATTGATAACTCGGTCGTTCCTTCTGTTGATTTTAAGGCTAATATTTACTATTTTCGTGGACCGCCATCAAATAACAAGCATCCTGAACCTGATTATAATCATTTCAATACAAATGGTCATACTCGGGAAACTTGTTTTATGACCCATGGTAACCCATCAGGCCCATAGTCCAATCGAAACACAGTTAAGAACGCTATTGACTCTAATGTCAATATCATTGGTGATGCGATTGTTCCAACTGGTTCATTTCGGAATCCATTTTCTAACCTCACAAAGGAGCAATATTAAAAAATTCTCGCCTCTGTGAATGATAATCATGCTCGCGTGACTAGTGATGATACTGCTCGCATCAACTTAGCTAGGGTAAAATAAATTTATTTTCACTTTTTTCGTTTGTAGATAGCGGATGAACTAATCATGTGTGTTATTCCCTTCAATATTGAATGATCAAGATTAATTCAAATTGGCAATCCATGTGTTATCTTCTCAGTTAATATAAGCGTGACAAATGGAAATTCTGAAATGTGCTAAATTCGACTAATAATGGTCATATATACAATTTTCAACCAGATTTAGTCAAAAATAAAAGACGGGTAAATTCTACCATTTTTGGTCGAATTTAACAGTCAAATTTGACTAATTTTGGTTGATTTTAGCAGCTAAATTTGACCAATTTTGATAGAATTTAGTAGCTAAATTGAACAACTACAGTTTGTGGTAGTATTTAATGCATATGACACATATATTTGTTAAGATATTTAAGATTTTAATATTTAAATAGGTTAATAACTCACATACACTCTTCATTTAAATATATATTTTTGTGATATGACAAAATATTAAAAAAAGAAATTTATTTGGTTTTCTATTATAACAGTCAACCAATAGTTTGATCAGAATTTGTTACTAGTGTTTAGTCCGATATTGATGTTTCGATTTTTTTAAAAATATATATGAATAATCCAACTATACGTATGTTAAGATCCATATATTTCAATGATATCACAAAATTTTTAGAAAAATATAAATTTCTTTAGTTTGCTATTTTAACATTTAACAAGTAGTCCCACCAGTATTTGTTACTAGTGTTTAATCCTATATTAATGTTTCAATTTTAAAAAAAATATTAATCAATGATCCAACTGTACGGATGTTAAGATATATATATTTGGGTGATTTGACAAAAGTTGTAGAAAAGAAATTAAATTGATTTTGCTTGTTATTTTAACAATCAACCAATAGTATGAATAGTACTTCTAACTAGTGTTTAGTCCTGTATTGATGTTTCAATTTTTCAAAAAATATATATGTGAATAATCCAATCGTACGAATATTAAGATCTATATATTTTAATGATATCACAAAAATTTTAGAAAAATATAAATTTATTTAGTTTGATATTTTAAAAGTTAACAAGTACTCACACTTGTATTTCTTCTATTTTAAAAAAATATTTATGAATGATCCAACCATTCGGATATCAAGATATATATATTTTGGTGATTATAAAAAAGTTTAAGAAAAAAATAAATTGATTTTTCTTGTTATTTAAACAATCAACCCATAGTTTGAATAGTACTTCTAACTAGTGTTTAGTCTCGTATTGATGTTGGAATTGTTTTAAAAATATATATGAATAATCCAAATGTACGAATGTTAAGATCTATTTATTTTAATGATATTGCAAAATTTATAGAAAAATATAAATTCATTTAGTTTGCTATTTTAACAGTCAACCATAGTTTGACCAGTATTTCTTACTAGTGGTGAATCCTATATTGATATTTCATTTTTTTAAAAAAATTATTTATGAATGATCCAACTGTATGGATGTCATGATCTATATATTTTGGTGATATGACAAAATTTTTAGAAAAAATAATTTGGTTTGCTATTTTAACAGTTAAACAGTATCTTGACTAATACTTCTTACTAGTGTTTAGTCCAATATTCATATTTTTATTTTTTAAATATTTATGAATGATCCAATGGTACAGATGTCAAGATCTAAATATCCTGGTGATATGACAAAAATTTCAGAAAAAATAAATTTATTTTGTTTGTTATTTTAACAATCAACAAATAGTTGGAATAATAGTTCGAACTAGTGTTTACTCCCATATTGATGTTAAGATTTTTTTAAATATTTATGAATAATTCAACGGTACGTTTGTTAAGATCCATATATTTTTGTGGTATGACAAAAATTTTAGAAAAAATTAAATGCTTTAAATTTTCTATTTTAACAACCAATCCTTTGTCCCGTATTTCTTACTAATATTTAATATATAAGTAAATTATTTTTTATGTAAACACTTCATTTTTTACAATCTTCTCATTTGTATGGTTGATTTACTTAAAACATTTTTTTTAAAAAAATAAATAATATAACCCTAATTCATACCCTAAACTTCAGTTTAATTATGAAACCTTGTTCTTCATAATTATTTAATTAGAAGATTTTTTTATCACCTTGATAGCATGTTCTGTAAATTCATATTTAAGCATATGTCTTCTTGATATAACTACTTTTTTGTATTTGTTCTAAATAATTAGTATTTTTTTAAAAAAAAAAACAAATATAACACAAATAAAAATTCACCATACTTATAATATATATATATATATATATATATTTAAATATATTTTTTTAAACAATGAAAGTGTCTTTCAATTTAATTTTTTTTAAATGATATGTACTAACCATTTAAAAAATAAAAAAATAAAAAAATAAAAAATTAGAAATTTTCAACTGATTTCAGTGGCTTTTAGCTAAATTCTATCATTTTTGGTCGAATTTAGTAAAAAAAAATTGGTGCATTTTCTTTAGCGGCAAATTTATTATTTTCAATCATTTTAAAAAAAAGGCGGGATATTTCACGCCCAAATCATTTACTAAATTCGACCAAAAATCGTGGAATTTATTTTCCAAAATTCAAGTTATTAGCGAAAGTTTCCCCCCTTTTTTGGCAGAGTACTAAATTCGACCGAATAAAAAATCGGTGGAATTTAGCTGCTAAATTCGACCGATTAAAAACGATTTCTCCTTAATTCGACCGTAAATGGTTGCATTTACCCGTGCCTCTTAAATTCGATCAAATACGGTATAATTTAGCCGCAGTCGTTTTTAGTTGGTCGAAAATACCCTTACTTTCTTATAGTTTCACCATGATAACACCTATTTGGAACAACTCGATGACGATATTGATAGCACAATGACGCCGCACGAAGTTATTGAATATCTAATCTTGAAGATGCTTATAGATTTTATAATCATTTTTCATTATTAAAGGGTTTTTCAATTTATAGGTCGAAAGTGAGTGGCAAGATAATTAGGATTAAGTTTTGTTTAAGAAAAAGGGTTTTGAATATCTGAATGATAAGAGATAGGCGGACAAAAAAAGGAAAAATAAGAGAAAAGAAGGAAAATATATTAAACAACCGAGAAATGAAAGATAAGTGTAAAGCTAAGTTAGTTGTTCATGTAGGTGCCAAGGGTGTATGGAAGGTAAAATTTTTAATGATAATCACAATTATGAGATGATTATATCTCCAAATAAGAATATCAAACTAAGATCACATGATAAATCACATGATAAATCCCATAAGAATTCAACTTGTAAAAATCTAATGGATCAATATCATAGTGTTGGCATTGAACCTACTACAATATCCAGACTTATCAATGTAAACTCAGGTGGCAGTGCAGGTATTGTAACTTCATAATAGTGCGTTAATTATTTAAGAACTAAAAGAAAGAATACTATTGGAAAAGAATGCACGGTTGTTATTCAAAAATTTATGGAACAGGCTAAAGATCCAGGATTTTTATTATGCTATTGAGATTACCGAGGATCAAGTTTGTTGTAGCGTCTTTTGGGCTGATGGTAGAGCCATAAAATCATATATAGAGTTTTGTGTTGTAATTATATGTGTTATTACATATAGATGAATTATTTTTCGATGCCTTTTGCTATGTTTACTGGTGTAAACCACAATAAACAATCCCATCTATTTGGGTGTGTGAATATAACCAGAGAAGGAGTTGTGCAGTAGCACTAGCATGCAACTTATTAAAGTAGCATGGAACATACTACAAAGCTATACATGAGTCCAATATTATGTACCCACTAGAAATAGCTTCATATTCCATTTTTCTTCTTATTATAACTTAAAATGTCATATGTGAAACAAATACTACCAAGTTGATAAAGAAATCAAATATGCAATTCAAACATAATTAGAGGAGAAAATTCTTGGTAGATAGAGAAATATTCTGCCTCACAATTGGCAAAATGAATCTAGATTCGAAGGTAAAACTTGTACATGGGCAAATATACAAATGGCGAACTGCTAATTCTGACCAAGCAGGAAAAGGCAGTTGTTTTAGGCATTCCAAAAGGTTCGGCTCTCAGAATGTTCCGGTACTAGACTTTCCAAGAAGCATTTATATACTAATATTAAATGAAAATTGAAAATGAATGAGGTTCCGCGAGTGATTATAATAAACTTCACCTAAATTAGTTTTCTCCTCTACATCTCATATATATGGTCAAGTATCGTCACTGAGACGGGCTAAGATATGTCAGCTAATGGTAATTAGAAACCCATGCCACCCATGCCACCCATGCCACCTCCTGGTGCTCACATTTACTTGTCATCATTTGGAAGTTGTAGTCAACAAAGAGGAGACACTACATAGTCACAGAACACATATAAATTATCAAGTTAAAAAAGAAACAACTTCTTGATAATTTAAACTATTTACCATTTAGTTATATATATATTTTAAAAAGAAAAAACTAATTCACCTTGCAGCATCTACCAAAGTAGTCCTAATGATCTTCAATTGGTCTATGATTCCAGCTTTAACCATGTCCACATATGCACCTAGTACAAAAGAGCAACACAAAGCAAAAACAAATGGCAACGCTAAAAATGATTCAGCAACACATATATGCAGTTCTTACAAAACCGGAGGGTGGAAAGAAACCTTTAGCAGCAGCATATATATATCCAAGATCGGGATCATCCTGCTCCAGAAGTTTACCCACCACAACAGCTCCCTCAAGTCCAACATTGGAAACAATTGTATGCACAGGTGCCTAAACAAGACATTCTCGCGTTATCATTTCACTTCTGATAATTTATAGGCATCCCAACCTAAACTTTCTGAAAGTTCAACTTATCACAACCTTAGATACCAGAACATTAAATATCTGAGTTTATTCAACTACTTTTCAGGTATTATTTAACAATGTCCGGCATAATTGAGTAACCAAATATCACAAAGTTCCTCTTGCAAACCGACTTTTTCCATGGCCTTGGTAATAACTTCCCCAATTTCTCTATCTCTGTTTGCTGATATTGTGCCAACCTTTTAAAAACACGACAAACTATGAATATTTCAGTCAATGTATAATTGCTCTCTTAGTCTTAACGTGTATATTAATATGACAAGTTAACAAACAAATATTAAATACAATAATCCTTGGAGCTAAGAAAACAAAAGCGGGGCTATTTCCTCAAATGTGCTAATCATCCGTGTTCGGCTCTTCAAGTTTGTGACAACAGCATCAACAGCCATATTGATTCCACGTCTGAGATCCATTGTGTTCATTCCTGCTGCCAGAGATTTTCACCCCTCTGAGTATATTGCACCAGTGAGGATTGTTGCACAGGTGGTACCTGTAGACATGTAAAAAGGAGCATTGTACCATTAGTTATACTTACTCAAGACCTAATAATAGTCAGGATTTCAATCAAATAAAATTCTCTCTCAAGGAGCATTATTTGCTTTCAAATAACCTAGTCAACTTATATAAAATCATACCATCCCAGCTATGCAACCTTCTTTACAAGGCTAGCACAAACATTCTTTACTCTATCCTTGAACTCGATACTATTTGCAATAGTGACACCATCTTTGGTCACTTTGAGAGCCCTCTAACAATATCCTTGAGTGGTTTCTTCATTTTTTTTATTTATCGATATCTGCAAGTTCTTGCTTGATGACCAACTCAAACTCACTCAAATTTACTCCATATGCCTTGAACAAAGGTGCATCAACTTTTCTCATCATAACTAGGACAACCTGATCTGCAATTGCTTTACCTTTGTCACTTTCATTTTTCTTATTGTTGTTCAAGGCATTATAGTCCAAACCAATAGCTATATTAGCACATGGTTTGTTTTTCTTATGATATTGTCCAACCAACTTAGATGCATTCCTGAAACACTTCAATTTCACCTCATTTTTCTTTAATTTTTCCCAAAACACAGCTTCAATTTCACTAGCACACTTGAGCTTGTTTTGCATATATTCATTATCTTACTTGACTGTTTCAAGCTCTGCAAGCTGCAGCTCCAATTCTTGCATTTCAATCTCAAGCTTCTCATTTGTCTTTGACAGTCTACTAATTTCCTCAGTAGATGCCACCATGCTTGTGTGGATATGAAACATCTCTACACTCATCTTGTCAACAGTTTCTTTATATTGGCTTATATTTAAATCAATGGTAGTTAGAGTTAGTACCTTTAATTTTAATGAGGATGATTCTCCTTTCTCAAGAGCCATAAGTGCATAATTTTCAAATTCTTCATTCTCATCAGTGGCATCCCAACTCTTACCTTTAGCTATGTAAGCATTTCCATGTTATTTCTTTAAGAGAGCTTCATGCTTTACTTCCAATTCCAGATAGGTTTTATCTTTCTTCACTTTCATTGGTTTCCTGCACTTAGTTGCTAACTGGCCCAACTCATTACATTTAAAGCATCTTATTTTTGATTTGTCAATAGATCCATTTTTGTAGCCACCTTTGTTAGCCGAGTTAAACTGAGTTTTTTATTTCTAGTTGTTGCTATTTGAGAATTGTCCCTTGTTCTTGAAAAAGCATGGCTTTTTAACCCTGATGTCAGAGAATTTTCTAGCCAGGTAAGCCATTGATTGATTCATCTCATCTATCTCATCAAGGGTGTAGTATTCATATTCCTCTAGCTCCAAAATAACTTGTTTCTGAGGTCCCTTGTTGGTTTTCTCAACAACATGAATGACTGGATTTTGAGCATCTTGTTCATCTTCACTTGCTTCACTGTCATTGACCATTAAGGCATTGGATCCATCAACACATGTCCTTGGTTTGCCTTCAATGACTTTCTTTATAACATCTCAAGCTCATATATTTTCAAGATCCCATATAAGGCTTCCAGTGTCATTCTTCTCAAGTCTCTTCCTTCTCTAAGAGCTGATATTTTATGTTCAAGGTGGTTAGGAGGGGCTAGCAAAAAATTTAGGTTAACTTCCTCAGCTTCATAATATTTATCATGAAGTTGCAAGTCATTAATCAGTTTACTGAATCTTCCAAAAACTTCAATAGTTTCTTCTTTAGGTTTAGCCATGAAACTTTCATACTGAGACACCAGTATTCTCCTTTGATTAGATCTTACTTCCTCTGTACCCTCACAAAGAATTTCTATCTTTTCCCAACTCTGTTTAGCTGTGTCACAGTTGACAATATTGGTGTACATAAAATTTTCAAGTGACTCTATCAGTATTAGTTACAAGCCACTTTCCATATAAACCTTTTCCTTTTCAGGCTTTGTGTATTTTGAGGGGTCTGTAGGGGCATGTTAGGTCTGTAATCAACTATAGAGGGAGTGAATATAATTTATCCAAATAATTCGACAAAGCTTCAACAGAATCAAGAGTTTTTATATTAACTAGTAAAAACTGATTACAAACATACTCTCTCAAAATGATGAACAAATATCATTGAGAGCTGTTATGTTATGCGAATGATATAATAATGTTCACAATTCTTATAGCATGAACCAAATATGTACTTTATATAGAGCACAGCTACACAATCAAATATGGAATCCTATTCAATTATAATAAGAAACCTATCCATATATGATTGCTTCTGAGATAAAGTCCTTCATCGCCTTGAATTCCTACTTTCCTTTTCCTCCTTGAATATCTACTGATATGAAAAATCCTGATGACATCATCTGTTGATCATCAAGTACTGATATAACTACTGATGACGTCACTCTTCAGCAAATACTGATATAAGTCCTGATAAAAACTTCAGATAGTTTCTGTCAAGATATCATTAATTATATCTAACAAGGCATAATGAGCTGGAATGACCATGTCTCCATCAACAAATTCATCAACCCTTTCCATGGGAATAGAAGGGCCATTCTTGAGAATCTGGATGTACATAGGGTTGGCCATCCTTATGAACATCATCATCTTTTTCTTCCAAAATGTATAGTTGATTTTATCAAAGGCTAGTATTTTGATACTTCTTATCTTTTGTGCACTCATTCTTCCAAGATCTTTATCTGTTTACTTTCAAATTTCGCTCTGATTGTAATATCCATGATATGGCGTGTAATTATTTTTGTCAATAAATAATATTATGTGATTATTATATGAATTTTGGTGAATTTTCTGTTAATTGGTGTTTGTGTTTGGGTGTTTATATGTGGTAAAATTTGAGAATTTTAATTTCTATATGTCTAAAATAAAGTATAGATAATTTTGATATTTTTTTTATTAATTTATATGTTATTATATGATTTTATAAAGGATTTATAGATTTAATAAATTATTTTTCAGATTAATTATAAGTTATTTTGCATAATTGGGAATTATCCAACTTCAATCGTTTTTATGTTTTTACTCGGAAGTCTTAGGAAAATTCCTTTCTAACCTAATTTGATTATTCCGAGCATTTTCCATGTTTTGACTTTTTCGATCTGGAGTACGATTTTACCTGTACGGTTCCTAGTACAAATTTTACGATACTATTTTTGTTTCAGTAAACCGATAAAACCCGTATTTTCGAGAAACGGGATATTTTGATTAAACTATTATAATATCTTCTCGTAGTTCATGTAACCAAAGCGCTGAGACCAAGACTATATCTACAAAAATCCTGGTTTTGATAATTATCCTAAAACCGGTACCGGATTGGATCAGTTTTGTTAATACTTAGCTATTCAATATTCTATTTTTACATCCGATATGATCCAACGAGATACCAATATTTCGTAAATATAAATAGCCCTTACCATATTTTATTTTATATAGAATAACATAACTAAATAGGAAAAACAGATAATTATCCAGAGAAAACGTAATTATTAAAGGTGTTCTTCATCATCAAACCATCAAACGAAGTCGTTAACGAACTCGAATTGGAGCGTATGAGTAACCGAAACGAAGGTCTTGTCGAGTAAAATCCATTTCCAGAACCCATACTACTGCAGAAATCACAGGGTAATTTATGGGATTTTATTTAAATTTGAATTAATTTCAATTAAATGAGGAATTTTTGAGTTTAATGTTGTTTGTATGATTTGATGTTTGCATGTTATAGAGGATTGAATTCTGAACACTTTGGTATATCATAATAGTGATTTGGAGTTCAATAACATGTTCAAAATTATGTTTGATTCTTGATAATTAAAATTAGGGTTTATAATTAGTTTGAATGTTCTTAATTGAATTTGGGCGTTTTTGATTCAAGGGTTATTAGTTGAATTGATTTATACCAGTAAATAGATCGTTTAAAGAGGAATCGATTGGTACTAGTTTGGAGACCGAAGGATAACGGGTTCGAGTTCGCCGGAGTTTTGAAACTTGCTGGCGGCGGAATTTTGATCGGATTTTCCAATCAAAATATATGTTGTTTGTCGAAAAAAATCGTGCAGATGTGTTTCTGGTATCGAGAAGAACAGGTCATGTTAATTTGGTGCGATTATGTGCAGTTTTACAGTTGGTCGGAAAAGCTCGAGGTCGTTGTTAATGGCGACCGCGGCGACCGCCGGCGAGACTACTGGGGAGGGTGGTAAATTACCAATTTGCCCCCGTATTTGTCAAACCATTATAAACAGATCCCTGTAGTTTGCAAACTTTGCAAAAAGAGGATTCTTGTTTCCAAAATTTTCAAAAAATATATTTCCTATTTATTTTAATTTCAGAAAAAAAATTGATATTTAAAAATTTCAAAAATATTTATTTTAATTCGGAAAATTATTTTTAATTCAAAAATAAATTTGAATTATTTAATTAATTAATTTTAGTTAATAATAAATTATTTAATTGGTAAATTAATATAAATATTAATTGATTAATTAGTTTAATAAAGTTATTAAATAATTTTAATTAATTATTTAATTAGATTTAATTATTTCTTTTGATTTAAAAATTCTGAAAAAATAGTTTCGAGCTTCAAAATATTATTTTAAATTATGTTCAAGACTTGATAATTATTAATAAATGATTTTAAAGTCAGATTCAGTTATCTGAACCTTGTTAATTATCTATAAAATGATTTTTTGACCCGTTTTAATTCCGAAAAATGTTCAATAATTCGTATTAAATACCCGAAAAATCATTTTAAACCCGAAATTTCTTTGGAAAAATATTTTCGTAGAATATCTTACGTGCGATGTGTTATGTGCTATTTGATTGATGTGTAATATGCATGTTTGTACATTGTTTGACGGTTTTCGTTATAACTTTCAATCCGTACGTCGGATTTGGGTTAAACAAAGGGTAGATAGAAGCTTATAGCGTCTACGTGACGATTAGAATAAGATGAGAATGAGTATTGATAGATACTTGTAATGTCTAGCAGAGGAATCGAGGCATAGAAAGGGAAATCAAATGGTCAGTGAGTAAGAATTGATAGACGTGTGCAAGTAAAGTGAAGGTCAATCAAGATAAGGCAAGTATCTCTGAACTCTCTTTTGATATGTATTCAGAATTGTCATGTTTTATATTGCAAGTTCTTTGAATTACTTACCCTTGAACCCTAATTACCTCAATTGATATTTGAGCCGTAAGCCTTATTCTTTATAAACCATTACTTGTTGGATTCCCAGATACGAACCATATATATTTGATACTACTCTACCAACACAATTATATCATACCATGATTATCGAAATGGGTTTATTTAACGTACAAACATTCATACCTTCTTCAGTACCTTGTTATACCTTTATGGTGCCAATCCCTATGCTTTGAGACAAATATCTTGTAATTATTGTTTATGATTTTATTTATTAAATTACATTGTTTATTATGTTTTTATTATAGAATTGGATGCTTTTCTAAATTTGAACCAGATTCGTGGTTAGACCAGATTCGTGGTTGTTGAGTGGCATTTATGACACTTTATAATGCTCTATTAAGCTTTGAATTGGTGTATTTGTACTCGAGTTATTGGTGTTTTAATGTGTTTTCTAGTGTTTTTTCATTTTAGGCATTAATCTTAGAACCAGGTGAATTAGCATTATTTTGATGCTAATATGGTGTTAGGATGGTGTCCAAGGAATAAAGCTCGCGAAGACTGGCTCAAATATGCAAGAAATAGAAGAAGTCAAAGTGTTGGCAGAAGCCCAGCGCGGCCGCGAGATGACACTTTATAATGCTCTATTAAGCTTTGAATTGGTGTATTTGTACTCGAGTTATTGGTGTTTTAATGTGTTTTCTAGTGTTTTTGCATTTCAGACATTAATCTGAGAAACAGGTAAATTAGCATTGTTTTGATGCTAATATGGTGTTAGGATGGTGTCCAAGGAATAAAGCTTGCGAAGACTGGCTCAAATATGCAAGAAATAGAAGAAGTCAAAGTGTTGGCAGAAGCCCAGCGCGCCCGCGCTGATCAAGCGCGCGGCCGCACCCAAACTACAGAGAGCCAGCGCGCCTGCACTAATCAAGTGCGCGCCCGCGTCATGTCTAGATAGCAGAATCCTGTTTCTACTTGAATTTTGAGAGAAAGACTTCTACATTGCATGGGGCTGCTATATAAACAACTTTAGGTCATTTTTCATAAGATATCAAGTCAGAGACAGATAAGAGCTAAGGAGAAGACGGCAAGAGACCTATAGCACAATTCAACAAAGGCGAAGACGATCTAGTTTATTCCAGTGAATCTTTATTTTGAGTTGTAATCTTGGATGCTCGTTTCTTGTTTTGTTGAACCTATACTCTTGTGTTAACTTTGTTTGATTATTCGTTATAAAGACTATGTTAATTATACCATGCTTTTTTCGGAACCTACGTTTATGATGAGTCCGATTATGGGCTAATCATTATCGTGGGGTTCTAGCAGATTTATTTATGGATTTCTTTAGTTGATTTGTTTTGATGCCTTAGTGTGTGGTGATTGTATGATAACCTAGTATGGGTGCACTTATTCATCTTATGATCTTCGCGAACTTATAAGATAGTGTGTTAATTCTTAATGAAGCGAAAGTGAATTTAAGGATTTAGAACTTGCCATGCTAGCATAGGTTCATGTATTTGTTATACATGATGCGTAGGTAATTTTAACCATCTTACTTTCCCTATGTAATCAAGATAGATAACTTATGCTTAAACCGTTATGTTATCAAATTCTATAGACATATAGGGTCTCAATATAATTGGTGTATATTCAGCTTCTATCTCTTTTATGGATGTCTGGTAGTATGGTATTCGTGCAACAAAAGTTAGCGTTTATCAATTTCGTGTTATCTGATTATTGTCATCACCATTACATGCTAAGGTTAAGAACGAAAAGGCTATTGAATGAAGTATTTAATGAAGTAAGAATCCCATGTTTGTCATATATATTAATTCAATCAATCTTATTCTCTTAGTTATAATTGTTAGTTTAATTCTTAGTTATAATCCACCTCAATTTGTTATTGTCTTAGCATTGAATAATAACTATACATTGTTGCTAAAGTGCATAAATTAATTAGTTAACCAAGCAAGTCACTGTGGGAACGAATCTGATTTATATCTTATACTACTTGAGAACTCGTATATTTGTGTATATTATTAGCACGTGTTTAGCGACTAACAAGTTTTTGGTGCCACTGCCGGGGACTACAGTGTTAATTTTTAGTTTATGTATTTTCCATCAGTGGTCGTTAAAGTTCATTGACTCGGACATTGTTACTTATTCGTTTCCTTGTCTTATTTCAGGTACTCTAGCGAGGGTCTATGCATACGCGTTCGTGTACTCGTAAGAGAACACTGGATAAAGTCGAGGAAGAAGTTGTGGTGGTTCAAAAGAAAGTTTTTGAAGAAGAAAAGTAGGTAGAAGAAGAAGAGAAATTCGAGGAACCAGTTTTAGTAGAGATGGGAGAGCAAGCAGAAAATCCTAAGGCTTTGAAAGACTATTCTCAGCCTAAGATCAATGATATTCAGTCAAGCATCATCAGGCCAGCCATTAGGGCTAACACTTTTGAGATCAAATCAAGCACGATTCAGATGATACATAACTCAGTTCAGTTGGGGGTTCTCCTATTGAAGACCCCAACATGCACATCAGGGATTTCATCGAGATCTGCGACACTTTCAAGTTCAATGATGTGACTGAAGATGCTATCAAGCTACGACTCTTCCCATTCTCTCTAAGGGATAAAGCTAAGTGCTGGTTACATTCTCTACCAGCAGGGTCTATCACCATTTGGGAAGATCTTGCTCAAAAGCTTCTCACTAAATTCTTCCCTATGGTGAAGACTGCTGCAATCAGGAATGCTCTTACTCAGTTTACTCATCAAACTGGAGAATCTCTGTGTGACGCTTGGGATCTATATAAGGAGATGCTAAGAAAGTGCCCACACCATGGCTTGCCGAATTGGATGATTATTAACTGCTTCTACAATGGATTGGGAGCTACTTCTAGACCCATGCTCGATGCAGCATCAAGATGAGCCTTGTTGGCTAAGAGCTACGATAAAGCTTATGAATTGATTGAACTGATGGCTGCTAATGAGTACCAGAATCCTTCCCAGAGACTGACTCAGGGAAAAGTTGTCGGAATTCTGGAGTTGGATGCAGCAACTGCTATAGCTGCCCAACTTAAGACTTTGACGATGAAGGTAGACACTCTGGCTAATTATGGAGTTAATCAAATCGCTAGTATCTGTGAGCTTTGTACTGGTGCCCATAAGACTGATTAGTGTACAATTTCTAGTGAATCAGGTCAGTTCGTGAGCAACTTTAAGCGTTCACAGCAGCTTGTGCCAGCCACTTATCATCCCAACAGCCGCAATCATCCTAATTTCAGTTGGAGCAATGCTCAGAATGCGGTTCAATAGCCTTATCAGGAGTATACAGCTAAGCAGTACAACCCTCCGGGTTTTCAACAACCGTAATATGCACGAAGACAGCAACTTTAGTTGCAGCAAGCTAATGAAAAGTCTGAATTGGAGGAGTTAAAGCTTATGTGCAAGAGTCAAGTTGTTTCTATTAAGACTTTGGAAAATCAAATTGGGCAAATTGCAAATGCCTTGCTAAATCATCATCCTGGTACACTACCTAGTGACACTGAAGTGCCAGGAAAGAGGGATGCTAAGGAGTAGGTAAATGCAATTACCTTGAGGTATGGAAAGGTTGCGAATCCCGAACAAACTCAAGTATTGACTGAAGAAGCTGGGGCTGAGAAAGAAGAAGAGCAGCATGAAGTAGAAGTGGAACCAAGGAAGACTACTGTTGAGCACACTCCCCGCGAGGGCAATACAGGGGAGAAACAGATCTATCCTCCACCGCATTTTCCTAAGCGGCTGTAGAAGAAAAAGCTGGACAAGCAATTTTAGAAGTTTCTGGAGGTGTTTAAGAAACTTCATATCAACATACCTTTCGCTGAGGCTCTTGAGCAGATGCCTAGTTATGCAAAGTTTATGAAAGGTATTCTCTGTCGGAAAGTGAATCTAGATAATTTAGAGACAATCTCTCTCACAGAGGAATGTAGTGTTGTGTTGTAACAGAAGTTCCCTCCGAAGCTTAAAGATCCAGGAAGCTTTACTATTCTGTTTACTATTGGAAAAATGTCTATTGAAATATGCTTATATGAATTTGGAGCTAGCATCAATTTGATACCTTTGTCGGTCTTCAAGCAGTTGGACTTACCTGATCCAAAACCAACTTATATGACTTTGCAATTGGCCGACCATTCTATTACATATCCGCGAGGTATTATGGAGGATGTCTTGGTCAAGGTTTATAAACTCATCTTCCCTGCTGACTTCGTCATTCTTGATTTCGAGGAGGATAAGAAGATTCTCATAATTTTGGGAAGACCTTTCTTGGCGACTGGTCGAACCTTGATAGATGTGTAGAAGGGTGAGCTCACAACGCGAGTGTTGGATCAGGATGTAACTTTTAACGTGTTCAATGCTATGAAATTTCCTACGGAAAATGAGGAGTGCTTAAAGGTGGAGTTGGTCGATTCTGTGATAATACTTCAGAACTTGATCAATTGCTAAGGGCTGATGCCTTAGAAAAAGCCTTATTGGGAAATTTAGATAGTGAAGATGACGAAGGTGAAGAACAATTACAATATTTGAATGCTTCTCCCTGGAAGAGGAAGATTGATATGCTTTTTGAATCTCTTGGAATGGAGGAATTGAAAAAAGCTCATAAACGCCTCAAGCCATCTATTCAAGAAACTCCCACTCTTGAGCTTAAGCCTTTACCTGAGCAATTGAGGTATGCGTTTTTAGGTGATGCATCTACTTTGCCTGCTATTATTGCATCTAAACTTTCAGGTAGTGACGAGGAAAAGCTTCTGAGGATTCTGAGAGAGTTCGAATTGGCAATTGGTTGGACTATAGGAGATATCAAAGGAATCAGCTCTTCTTATTGCATGCATAAAATTCTGCTAGAGGAAGGTAGCAAGCCCAAGGTCGAGCAGCAAAGAAGACTTAATCCGATCATGAAGGAAGTAGTGAAGAAATAAATTCTTAAGTGGCTAGATGCAGAGATCATCTATCCTATTTCTGACAGTTCATGGGTGAGCCCAATTTAATGTGTACCAAAGAAAGGTGGAATTACTATGGTAGCAAACGAGAAGAATGAGCTTATTCCTACATGAACAGTCACGGGGTGGAGAATTTGTAAGGCCACTAGGAAGGATCACTTCCCTTTGCCCTTCATTGACCAAATGCTTGATAGATTGGCTGGTCACGAGTACTACTGTCTTCTGGATGGCTATTCGAGTTACAATCAGATTTGTATTGCTCCTGAAGATTAGGAGAAGACTACCTTCACTTGTCTATTTGGTACTTTCTCCTTCAAACGAGTTTCTTTTGGTCTGTGTGGTACACTAGCCACATTTCAGAGATGTATGATGGCCATCTTTTCCGATATGATTGGCCAGAATATGGAGGTGTTCATGGACGATTTCTCTATATTTGGAGATTCTTTTGATGAATGCTTGTAAAATCTTGAACACGTTTTTAAGAGGTGTGTTGAGACCAATCTAGTTCTCAATTGGGAGAAATGTCACTTTATGGTGCGATAGGGCATTATTCTCAGGCACAAGGTTTCTAGTAAGGGTCTTGAGGTGGACAAATCCAAGGTGGGGGTCATTGAGAATCTTCCTCAACCTATTTCTGTTAAGGGAATTCATAGTTTTCTCGGCCATGCGGGTTTCTATAGGCATTTCATCAAAGATTTCTATAAGATTTCGAAGTCATTGTGCAGTTTGCTAGAGAAATATGTCCCTTTCAAGTTTGATGGCGAGTGCCTTGCAGGTTTTGAGACATTAAAGAAGAATTTAATCACGGCACTGATCATAACTATACCTGATTGGAATGAACTTTTTGAGATGATGTGTGATGCAAGTGACTATGCAGTTGGTGCAGCTCTTGGGCAGAGAAAGAACAACCTATTTCATGTGGTCTACTATGCTAGGAAGACCTAAATGGTGCTCAACTGAATTATACTACTACGTAAAAAGAACTTTTGGCTATTTTCTATGGTTTTGAGAAATTTTGATCTTATCTACTTGGGACTAAGGTGACAGTTTTCACTGATCACGCTGCAATTCATTATCTCGTCTCAAAGAAGGACTCGAAGCCTAGATTGATTATATGGGTTCTTTTGCTTCAAGAATTTGAACTAAAGATGAAGGACAAAAGGGGACTGAAAATCAAGTCGTTGATCATCTCTCGCGTCTAGAGAACCCTAATGCTACTTCGTTGGATAAGACATTGATAAATGAGTCTTTTCCTGATAAGCAGCTGTTTGGAGTGCTAGAAGAAGAACCATGGTTTGCAGATATTGTGAACTACCTTGTGAGTAATATCATGACTCCTGACTTATCTTATGCTCAAAGCAAGAAGTTTCTACATGAAGTGAAGTGGTATATGTGGGATGAGCCATTTCTTTTTCGACAAGGAGCTAACCAAATCATCAAGAGATGTATTCCTTACAGTGAAACGGGGGGGATCTTGTGAGATTGCCACTCAACGGCTTATGGAGGACAGAGGCGGATCCTCTTAGGGGCAAGGGGGGGTCATCCGACCCCCCTTAAATTTTTTTGTTTAGGTAAATATGTATATGCAAATTATATAAAAACTAAAAATGACCCCTCTTAATTTTTGCAAAAAAAAAAAAATTGCCCCTACTTATTGTTTTTATGTCAAAAGTCTTTTCATTAAGGCAACATTTATAAGTGAAAATTACACATTTTTTGTTTTAAAAAATTATGAGTTACAAGTGAAAGTAGAAGTTAGAAATATATGACTAAAAATAATAGGAATAGATATTGAACGAGTATTTCTAATTAAACCACTTTAACACCATTAATTTTGATTTTGATAGAATTATAATGAAGTTAATATGAAGTTGATTTCTGACCTATCATGCTTTAATCCACATAATTCTTTATTAGTTTTTGATTAAAATCCTATCCTTCAGAATTTGATCAAATACGTCTTCTAATCACTTGAAGATCATCTTTTTAATTAGGTACTTTACACAAGTCTAACCCTCATTTAGTTAAACAAGTCCAAACGAGTCGAGATGACTCGTTTAGTTAAACGAGTCTAAACCTCTGCAAAACCCGTCTCGTTCATTTTCACGAGTCAAGCCGGCTCATTTAGCTAAATGAGTCAGTTTTAATGAGATGGGCGTGCCGGCTCCTTCAATTTTACACTAAATTGAGCCTAAAATGCTACCCAAATTCGGTTCTTTAATTTCATGAGTCGAGTTGAGCAGACTAGTTTAATTAAACGAGATGAAACCTCTACCCGAACTCAAGCTTGTTTACGAAACAATCTGAGCCGAGCCCAGTAAATTGTGTTCGAGCCGGGCGAGCTCGCGAGCTGCCCGAATCGTATTACAGCCTTACAGAAGGATATTGAATATCCTTGGATTTATATGTTGGTAAAATTATCAGTGTATCTAACGGTTGCAATTGCAACAATTAATAGAGGATTTTCAGCCGAAAATATTCTCAATAATCTAATATATAAGATCATATTTTTGTTTTATTAGCCGAGCTCGAGCTTATTTCGAGCTGAACTCGAGCACAACATGCCAATACTCGGACACAAAAAATTTCCGACCCCCCTTATATTCAAAGTTGGATCTGCCACTGATGGAGGACATTATGGTGGAGAAAAGACAGCAGCTCGTATTCTGTAAGCAAGTTTCTTTTGGCCAACCTTGTTTAAAGATGCTCATCAGTTCGTTTTAAAATGTAATTGATGTCAACGTGTGGGTAATAGGTCTAAGAGGGATGAGATGCCTCTTAATGTACTTCTCGAGGTTGAGGCTTTCGATGTTTGGGGAATTGACTTCATGGGGCCATTTGTCTCATCTTGTAACAATCAGTTTATTTTGTTGGCGGTTGATTATATGTCAAAATAGGTTGAAGTTAAGGCGTTGCCAATGAATGATGTGAAAGTGGTGCTTAATTTTCTTCACAAACAGATATTCACAAGGTTTGGAACTCAAAGAGTCATAATCAGTGATGGGGGTCGCATTTTTGTAATTGCAAGTTCACTGTTATGATAAAAAGGTATAATGTGAATCATCGCATTTCTACGACTTATCATCCTCAGACAAATGGTCAAGCTCAGGTGTCTAACAGAGAGATCAAGCGCATTTTAGAGAAACTTTTGTGTCCGTCGAGAAAATATTGGTCTTTGAAGCTTGATGAAGCTGTTTGGGCGTATAGAACATCATATAAGACTCCATTCGGAATGTCGCCGTTTCAGTTGGGAATGAGTAGCTTCAGCTTCCCAGTGCTCCTATCAACAGTTCTACGCTGTTTAGTATGCAGGAGTGGTATGGAGGGAAGCCTGATCCTAAGGGCATGGTTATTCATATGCTCATCTTCCAGGTGGTGTACCCTTGGATCGAGCTACTGTGGGAGGTTCTTCGTAGGCCCGTAAAGCAGCTTAGAGAGCTCAGTTAGGAGAGGGGGCTGGTTCGTCACAACAGCAGCAGGAGGAGGAGGCTGGAGCAGATGTTGGAGCTGGTTTGAGTTTGATGCAGTATAGGCGTCTAGCAAGGAGGATGGATGCGATGCACGACATCCATAGTCGGTTTGCACATGATCTCACCCAGGCACTTGGGATAGCTTTTAGAGCCATCGGTGTTGACATCCAGTGGCCAGTATTTTGTGGAGATTCTGTGTATCCGCCTCCTGACATACCTGACACTCCACCCATTGAGGGTGATGATCCTGATTCGCAGTAGGTATGCCTGATTCCTTACTATTACCTTCACTGATGAAAGTGAATATTTTAAGTTTGGGGTAGTAGTTGAAGGAATATATTTGTGTGAGTCACATTTAGTTTGCATATTCATGATAGTTTAGTTCATATAGTTTGCCTATTTTTCCAAGTAGTTTTTTTTATTTTTTGGTAGTTTTATGATAATTTATTCATGTAGTTGCATGCATTTGCATAATAACATGATCCTTTAGATGATTTTTCCGATTAATCTGTGATATTGATGTTAGTGTAGTGATGTCATATTTAGTGATGTTAAGTCTTATCAAATTAATTTCCATGCTAAAGACAATTGTATTTCACTAAGTCTTATAGGTTGCCAAAGTGCTTGATCAGGGTCATAGTTCAGTTGTTTGTCGAGTTAGGATATTCTCTTAATAATAAATTAACATGGATTTTTAAAATTGGAGAAAACTGGATTTCATTGCTAGTTGTGTGGCTAGGTGTCAAATATCTAGTAACCGGCTCATATGTATATGAGTAATCTAGGGTTGAGCGAGATGGAGCGAAATGCACTCGTTCAGAAATTTGAAAAAAAAAGAAGAAAAGAAGAAAAAAAAGTGTTATGTATAATTGATCACAAGTGGGCTCTTTAATACTCGAGTTATTAAGTTCTTAGGGGACTTTGTGCCTAGTGACCTAAGGCTTCTATAGTCTGGAATCTGCTAACCTAATTCTCGCTACATGGGTACTATTGTATAAGTCTTTTATGGACCTCACTCATTGCACGATCAAATAAGCATACTTGTGTTGTTTTGTTGTGAATAAAAGCGTGAATCCATGTTAAACTCCGATATAAGAATTGAAGTGTTATAAGTTATTTTGAGTCTAGCTTTTATTCTATTTATAACTTGCGATTGCTTTGATAGGTAGTGAGCCATGATTGTTGATCTAGTTGTGATAGTATATCTGTAAGCAGTTGCACACACGCACATCTTTGGTTTTTAGATTGATTTGTGAGCTTTGGTTAATCTTTATGCGAATAACTGCATTTGATGAGGTGTTGCTTGTTGATTGGTTTAGTTACTCTATGGGGATCGTTGCATTCATTTAGTTGCATTCATGCATTTGTATTTCTTATTTTTCTAGTCTTTTTATGCTTGAGGACAAATATCGATTCAAGTTTGGGGGTATGTTAAGTGGCATTTATGACAGTTTATAATGCTCTATTAAGCTTTGAATTTGTGTATTTGTACTTGAGTTATTGGTATTTTAATGTGTTTTCTAGTGTTTTTGCATTTCAGGCATTAATCTGAGAAACAGGTGAATTAGAATTATTTTGATGCTAATATGGTGTTAGGATGGTGTCCAAGGAATAAAGCTCGTGAAGACCGGCTCAAATCTGTAAGAAATAGAAGAAGTCAAAGTTTTGGCAGAAGCGTAGCACACCCGCACTGATCAAGTGCGCGGCTGCGCCCAAACTACAGAGAGCCAGCGCGCCCGCGCCGTGTCGGGATATCAGAATCATGTTTCTACTTGGCTTTTGATAGAAATACTTCTACATTGCATGGGGCTGCTATATAAACAACTTTAGGTCATTTTTCATAAGATATCAAGTCAGAGACATATCAGAGCTAAGGAGAAGACGACAAGAGACCATAGCACAATTCAAAAAAGGCGAAGACGATCTAGTTTATTCTTGTGAATCTTTGTTTTGAGTTGTAATCTTGGATGCTCGTTTCTTGTTTTGTTGAACCTATACTCTTATGTTAACTTTGTTTGATTATTCGTTATAAAGACTACGTTTATTATACCAAACTTTCTTCGGAACCCACGTTGATGATGAGTCCGATTATGGGCTAATCATTATCGTGGGGTTCTAGTGGATTTATTTATGGATTTCTTTAGTTGATTTGTTTTGATGCCTTAGTGTGTGGTGATTGTATGATAACCTAGTATTGGTTGCATATATGCGTCTTATGAGCGTCGCGAACTTATAAGATAGTGTTTTAATTCTTAATGAAGCGAAAGTGAATTTAAGGATTTAGAACTTGCCATGCTAGCATAGGTTCATGTATTTGTTATGCATGATGCGTGGGTAATTTTAATCATCTTACTTACCCTATGTAATCAAGATAGATAACTTGTGCTTAAATCGTTATGTTGTCAAATTCTATAGACGTATAGGGTCTCAATATAATTGGTGTATATTCAGCTTCTATCTCTTTTGTGATTGTCCGGTAGTATGGTATTCCTGCAATAAAAGTTGGCATTTATCAGTTTCGTGTTATTTGATTAATGTCATCACCATTACATGCTAAGGTTAAGAACAAAAAGGCTATTGCATGAAGTATTTAATGAAGTTAGAATCCCATGTTTGTCATATATATTAAATCAATCAATCTTATTCTCTTATTGATAATTGTTAGTTTAATTCTTAGTTATAATAACCATACATTGTTGCTTACGTGTATAAATTAATTAAATAACCAAGCCAGTCTCTGTGGGAACGAATTTGATTTATATCTTATACTACTTTTGAACTCGTATATTTGCGTGTATTATTAGTTCGTGTTTAGCGATTCTCATTTTTGCTATCGCAAGTTCACTGCTATGATAAAAAGGTATAATGTGAATCATCGCATTGCTACAGCTTATCATCCTTAGATAAATGGTCAAGCTGAGGTGTCTAACAGACAGATCAAGCCCATTTTAGAGAAAGTTGTGTGTCCATCGAGAAAAGATTGGTCTTTAAAGCTTGATGAAGCTATTTGGGCATATAGAATAGCATATAAGAGTCCATTAGGAATGTCGCCGTTTCATTTGGTTTATGGTAAGGGGTGTCATTTTCCTGTGGAGCTCGAGCATAAGGCATATTGGGCTTTGAAGAAATTGAATCTTGACTTGGATGCAGCTGGAAAGAAGAGGATGCTTCAATTGAATGAACTCGACGAGTTTCGACTTTAAGCTTATGAGAACAACAAAATGTGCAAGGAGAAAGCCAAGAGGTGGCATGATCGGTGTCTAGTGCTCAAATCATTTATGTCGGGGCAACAAGTTCTTTTGTTCAAATCTCTTCTTCGTCTTTTTCCTGGAAAGTTGAAGTCAAGGTGGTCAGGGCCCTTCATAACCAAAATTGTGTTTCTGCATGGTGTGGTGGAATTTTTTAAAAGTGATCCGGGCCAAGCATTCAAGGTAAATGGTCAGAGGTTGAAGCATATAGTTGCTTTTCTCTGAACCTCTAAAGGGCAATCCGTAGATGTGTTGCGTGATCTTCTGGAGTCTTTGAATTGATGAGGATGTCATCAATAAATACAATAACAAACTTATCCAAGTACTCCTTATACACCCGGTTCATTAAATCCATAAAAGTCGATGGTGCATTGGTCAATCAAAATGACATTACTAAGAACTCATAATGGCCATACCTTGTTCTAAATACAGTCTTGGGGATATCTTCGGGTTTTATCTTCAGTTGGTGATAGCCAGATCTTAAGTCAATCTTTGAGAAATAGCATGCCCCTTTCAGCTGGTCAAATAAATCATCAATCCTTGGCAAAGGATACTTGTTCTTTATTGTCAACTTGTTCAGCTCTCTATTGTCAACGCATAACCTCATACTTTCATCCTTCTACTTTACGAATAACACTGGAGCACCCCACGGAGAAACACTGGGTCGAATAACTCCCTTATCCAATAGTTCGTGAAGTTGCTTGGACAATTCTTTCATTTCCACTGGAGCCATTCTATATGAAGCTTTGGACACTACTTCGGCTCATGTGTCAAGTCAATGGAGAACTCTATCTCTCGATCAGGTGGTAATCCTGGAAATTCTTTTGGAAAGACGTCGAAAAATTCTTTTACTATAGGAATCTCATCCAAGGTAGGGGTCTCTTTCTTCGTATCCACCACATGAGCCAAATATGCTTCACACCCTTGTTGCAATAATTTCTTTGCTTTTAATACCAAAAGAAACTTCTTGTCCTGCCTAAGTCCTTGATAGCTAATCCTTTTATTATCTGTGGTATACATAACAACTCTCTTTTTCTTGCAGTCAATATTTTCCTTATACAGAGACAACCAATCCATGCCTAGAAGAACATCGTAGTCTCCTAACTCAAAAGGTATTAGGTCGGCAGGGAAAGTATATCCTGAAATCTATAGGGAACACTTAGGACAGAATTGACTTACGGGCACTTTATCTTGATTAGCCACCTCTCTGGTCAAAGGTTCATCTAAGTCTTCCAATATCAATTGCATTTTATTCATACAGTTCATGGATATAAAATATTTGGACACTCCCGAATTAAATAAAACGTTAACAGGCACGGAATTAAGAGAAAGCGTACCTGCAATTATATGGGAATCCTGAGCCGGAGATTTTTTAGTCATTTTAAAGGTTCTAGCCCTGGCGGTACTTGTTGCTGGTCCTTGGGACACACTCCTTCCAAAACTACCCTAGGTAACTGATCTGCAATTCCTAGAAATATGTCCCACTTTGCTGCAACTAAAACAGGTTCTCCTGGGGTCTTGGACTTGCACTCAGTGGAATAATGACCCTTCTAGCCACACTTAAAACAGTTGACATTTTCTCTATACTAACCACTGTGCTTCTTTCCGCATGTCTTACAGTCGATCACTGGCTTGTTGAACTTTGTTGGGGTATAACTGACTGAAGTAGTACTGGGCCTAGCCTGGGGAGAATTCTATCTCTTGAACTTCCTATCCTTATTCTTTCCAAACTCATGCTGAAACTTCTGACTCACTCCTCCCGGTTCTGGCCTAGTAGGTCCGCCTTCAAACTTCCTTTTCTTCTCACCCTGCTCCTTAGCAGCCTGAACTACTGAAGTATATGTCTTGAGTTGTAAGGCTACAACTCCATTCCTAATCTCTAGCTTCAACCCTTATTGAAACCGTTTTGCTCGCTGAGCTTCCGAACTCACATACCTGGTGTTATACGGGCCAATTCTGTGAACTTGGCTTCATACTCCGTGACACTCATGTCTCCTTGCTTCAACTCCAAAAACTCCCTCTACATTTGACTCTGGCGACAATCCGGAAAGTATTTTTCCAAGAACAGTTCTATAAATCGGGTCCAGAAAATAGACCTTCTCCTTCTAATGCTCGCGTAGACTCTCACCAATAGTTTGAATCATTTTTCAGGAAATAACTAGCATAATTTGTCTTTAAATCCTCACTTACCTTGGTGAGTGCAAAATCCTTCTCCATTTCCTTCAACCATATTCTTGCAGCAACAGGATCCACTTCACCTTTAAATTCTGAGGGTTTCACCGCCTGGAAAGACTTAAAACTAACAACTTGATTTGTCCCCCTCATCTCATGTTGCTGTTGGATTTGCAGCTGCTGCTGTTGGATGTGCTGCTTTTGTTGCTATATAAGTTATTGTTGTTGTTACTGAAATTACTGTTGCTGCTGCTGGAATTTCTGTTGTTGTTGGGCCAGCTGAATAGACTGCTGACGCAACAAATCTATCAATTCACTCATGGAGGGATCCCCAGCAGATCCGTTATTGGTTTGAGAATTCTTCTTTAGTGGCATTCTCCTGAAACATAATAGTCATATATAAGAAAATAGATTGCTCCAAGCAGTTTATACATATGTATCAGGAGAGTGCTGCCACTAAGACAATATCCTCATCCTCCGTTAATTGGATCCATCCTGAGTGAATGAACATAATATAGAGATATCAGCAATAGAAGCAACAATGATAGTAACAACAATAATAACAATACACAAGTATATATATGAAAACTGAACAATATAAGAAAGCGGCTACTACATAACAACCAACAGAAATCCAACTGATACAACTGAAATCCAACTGAAAAGAAACCTTTCGAATACACAACAAAATCGGCTGTCATAGCAACTCGCCTACTATAAACTATAACAACATAATGTAGATATATAAAGAAATAACTACAGAACTCCTGGAAGCCAACTCTGAGCTCTGTATCTCACTGTTGCAGCCCTGGTCTAACCACTGCCACTGCCACCGATAGAACCTAACTCAAACACCAACCAGTTCACCAGGTCCTAGTACTGAATGGACCTGAGCTCTGAGCTAATAAAACGGTCAATGGATCTAGCCCTCTCAACAGCAGTCTGGGTCAAAGATCGCACACGGGTCTGCACCTCAGGTGAAGGGGCAGGGATTCCCTGAAAAGGTCAAACTGGTATCTGGTCAAGCTGTGCAGCCAGCCCCGGACTCTGCTCTCTAATGAAAGATCTATTCACCGCTTGGTGAATATGGTAGGGAATCGGGGAAGAGGTACCGCTAGGGGCAGAGGGAGGAATCGGAGGTCTCGAAGAGGAAGAACTGGGACCAAAACCGGTAGGAAAGTCCCTAACAGCAGATATAGACCTACGTACCCAGCAAGGACGGACACTAGGTCCAGGGATATCCCTCGGTACGAATGAAGGAACTGGTGGGGGAGGCAAAGGAGTCTCCTCAGCTATAACATCCGTGGTCCTCTCGGAGTCAGAGCTATCCGAGTCTGATGAATTCTCCCGGGATGGAGAACTAGAGATCATAATAGGCCACTGCCAACATGATAAATATACGGGAAAGACACAACAAGGTCAAGGCAGTTCTATTAAATTATTAGTAGATGCCAGGGTAACGTCGTCGGAACCCTCGACTGACTCCAAGGGTTTGCTCCTCTATATGAGTTGCTGACTCACCTTAAGACACAGTTCTATAACTTTTTGACTCAATCCCTAACCTGAATTAGGGAGTTAAACCTGTAGCTCTGATACCAACTGTGACGGCCTCAACCCCGGGGTCAGGAGTTGACGTCACTAAACATAATTACCAGAAATATAAACAACAAGATTATTATTATTACGACTCCAAACCAAGATCCGATCCAGGTTCAAGTATAATCCAAGCTACACATTATTATAAACCATTTATTCAAAAGTATGACACACACTAACTTATTCAGCAACTCATCAAACCGCACATGGTCTGATACTAACTACCTCTGAGGAACCGGGTCCTGAAGGGGCTAAGACACGGTTCTGCCAAGGTCTGATCTATATTTTAGGCATCTGCGATATATATATTACAGGTTGCAAGGGTGAGCATAATTGCTCAGAAGTACCAATATATGAATAATAAGATATAACAGTAATGTAAACAGTTATAGGAACAGAACTATAATCAACATAAAATCTGAATCTGTAGATCATTTCGAACAACAGTATATAAAGAAAAGCTAAGATAACTGGATATCACTGACTAGCATGCTTTTAACAAAACAAACGTAGTAGTGTGATGTGTAAGTACCAGAGTCCAATTTTAGCATGCTATTCATATTTATAAATCCAATGTATCAATTTCTTATACGCTTACGGGAATCACAAAGCCAAATCAGATAAGTAACAGATATGTGAAGAAAGCTGATTAGGCTATCAACACCAGACAGCCCTAACCTTCATCCTATTTACCTGTTCCGAAACTCAGAGACTAGCTAGGTCTTTGACCAGCTGGACTAATCGGTTATGAATTGCGCGCAACTGAATTAGCCTCTTACGCCACCTCAATAGCCCTACTCTGGCCCCTATGTATCACATATATGATCGTTTTATCCAGTTTTCAAAACACTTGTACCTATTTCATTTCAAAAACTATTTATTTTAACAGCACACGTAAAACTGATTCAAAAATCATTTTCATCTAAGATAGGTACCTTTCGAAGTTACTTTTCCCCAAAACAGGTTTAGAACAGTGATCTATAACTACAAGGGATACGTAACTTAAAACGTTTATATTCCTTTACGAGAATAACACAACAGTTTATTTATACGTACTAAACCATAAAAGAATGGTCAGGGGTACTTTCCTTGCAACGCTTTCGGAAACCCTAAGTAGGTGTTACACTGACTTCGGTCCTAGCGAAACTCGACTAGGATCTACAATAACAGAATACCCTAATCAGTTATACCGACATGCTTGATATCCTCAAATCCTAATAGCCCAATTGATAACCTGACTCGTATTATATATACACACACAATCACGTAATCACATGGTCCTATTCAAATAAGAATAATATGTTTCGTATTATATAGTACGTTTCTCATATTTAAAATAAATTTTTAGAAAATTTTGGCAGCAACTTTTATGTTTAAAAGCCTACCCGTCGATTACAATCGGTGTCAATATTCACAACCCACAATTCGCAACACAATTCAAAAATTCCAAAATCATTTACATACAAAACCGGTTATACGAATTATTTTATTTATTTATAAAATTTAGGACTCAGATAGTGATCATCACGGTCCTACGTCTGCTCGTACAAAGTCATCGTGGACGGCGGTAAAATTTCGCGGGTACCCGATCAATTCTCGGGTTTCCAACACAAAATTTCACTGATTAATCCTTAAAATAATTCTGCGTGAATAATTAATATCATAAATATTAATCAAAAACCTGCAGAAATAATAATAATAAAATAATCAAAATCCCAAACTGAACAAGCAACACAGTTGAGCACCACCACTATCACCACCGCACACACACACGGCCTCACAGCCGCCAAACACACACAACACAAATACACACACACGCACATAGCACAAACACACACACACAACAAGAAACAGGGGGTGGGGGTTTTTGTTTATTTATTTTTTTTCTTCCTTTGCTTATGAATACAGGAGATAGAAACATCTGGCACTCCCCCTTCTGAAAAATCAACACGTAGTTATAAGATAATTATGAAGGTTTTGAGTCTCGGTTTTCCCCAAAACTCGTAATTAACGAACCTAGGTGCACTCAAAAACGAATTCAGAAAATTACGAAAATAATCTTAAAATATTACGAATATCCCGAAGTTAATAATAACCTAAATTTCGAAATTTTAAAACCATTTTTGAAATGCAATTTATACCCACTTTTAACAATTAAACGAAACAACGCGCGGGTGAAATAAATTCCTAAAATTCCTAAAATAATTTTAAAATTCTCATAATATTATAAACTTCATGAAATATGAGTTTCGTAATTTTCAAAGAATGTTAGATTTAAATATGGATTTTACAAATAAACACATTCAGAAAATCATTTAAAGATAAATAAATAATGAAATACTGATTTCTCAATTTTATAAAATCCTAAAATAAATTATTGAAATTATAAAATTATAAAACCAATTTAAAGACATTCCATATATTTATGAGAAATAAAATGCAATAAAATCAATTTTAAATGTAAAATAAAAAAATATAACTTAATAATAAATTACACAACTCCAACCTATTCATCAATAATTCTCAAATAACTAATATGAATCAACACACTGCTGCCAAATCTATACATATATTTTATTTAATTAATTATCTAATTATTACACTTTAAAATAATACAAAAAATACGAGTCGTTATAGTTACCGCTCCAGTGTTGGTACTACCAAATGACAAAGGAGAATTTATGATATTCAGTGATGCTTCACATAAAGGATTGGGTTGTGTGTTAATGCAACACAATAAGGTGATTGCATATGCATCAAGACAGCTTAAACCTCATTAGCTGAAGTACCCTACGCATAATTTGGAATTAGCAGCCATTGTATTTGCACTCAAGATTTAGAGACGCTATTTATATGAAGAAAGATGCGAAATTTACACGGATCATAAGATCATGAAGTATATATTTACGCAAAAAAAACTCAATATGTGGCAACGAAGATGGTTGGAACTAATTAAGGATTACGATTTCCCGATACACTATCACCAGGGAAAAGCAAATGTGGTATCTGATGCTTTGAGTAGAAATGAGAAGTTGAATATAATGGCAATGTCAAAGGAATTGTTTAAGGAGATTGAGGAATTTCAACTAGAACTTTGTATTCGCTGAAGAATGGGGGAAATGTGTCAAGTTATTACCTTTCAGCCAGAATTGTTGAAAAAGATAAGGATATGTCAGGAAGAGGTATTGAGCAAGGAGAAGAATTATGCACGCAAAAAGATGACCAAGGTGTATTTAGATTTTCATCAAGAATTTGGATTCCTCAGGTGACCGAACTAAAGAACGGGATATTGCAAGAGGCACATAAATCAAGATTTTCAATTCATCCAGGAAGCACAAAGATGTACCGGGGTTTGAAGAAGAAGTTGTGGTGGCCAAATATGAAAAGAGAAATTGCAGAATGGGTCACCAAGTGTTATACTTGTCAAAGGGTGAAGGCGGAACACCAGAGGCCTAGTGGTTTACTTTATCCTTTAAAGATTACAGAATGGAAGTGGGAGAATATTGCTATGGATTTTTTAGTAGGATTACCTCGAACAAAATCCAGAAATGATGTTATATATGTTATATTTGATCGCCTTACGAAGTCAGCGCATTTTTTCCAATAAATTATAGGTCTTCATTGGGTAACTTGGGTGGCTTGTATGTGTGCGAGATCGTATTATACCACGGCGTACCTGTGTCGATAGTTTCGGATCAAGACCCGCGATTTAATTCAAGATTTTGGAGACAATTTCAAGAAAGTCTTGGCACAAAGTTGAACATGGGCGTGGCATATCATCCACAAATGGACGGTCAAAGCGAGCGGACTATTCAGATAATCGAAGACATTTTGTGCAGCTGTGCAATCGATTTCACATGAAGTTGGGATGATCACCTACTACTTGTAGAGTTCTCTTACAACTATAGCTATCATTCCAGTATCGGCATGCCGCCCTACGAAGATCTATAAGGAAGGAAGTGCAGATCACCAATGAATTGGGACGAAGTTGGAGAAGGAAAGATTCTCGGCCCCGAAATGGTTCAACAGATGAAGGAAACAGTCAAATTGATCCAGAAGAGATTACTTGTTACTCAAGACAAGTAATGAAAGTACGCTGACCCAGCTCGAAAAGACGTGAATTTCCAAGTAGGCGAAGATGTATTGTTAAAAGTATCTCCATGGAAAGGATTGACCAGATTTGGGAAGAAAGGAAAATTAGCACCGCGATACATCGGTCCCTTTGAAATTTTGGGTCAAGTGGGGAAATTTTCTGACGAGTTAGCTTTGCCACCACAGTATCAGCATGTTCATAATGTATTCTGTGTGTCATTACTCAAGAAGTATAACCCAGATGTCAAGCATGTGATAGAGTTTGAGTCAATAGAAATTCAAGCAGATTTATCTTATGTAGAGCAGCCCGTCAAGATACTCGACTGGAAAGAAAAGAGTCTTAGGATCAGTGTGATTAGTGAAAGTACTTTGGAGGAATCCCAAGGTTGAGGAATTAATGTGAGAGTTAGAGTCTGATATGCGGGTACAGTATCCTCATTTGTTCTCCAAGATTCTGGGGATAGTATCTTTTAAGGGGGAGAGGATGTTACGACCGGTATTTAAGTACTTGTAATTGAGTCGTATTGCGATATTTATGTGTAATTATTCTAAGCTTGCATGAATATGTGTGAATTAAATGTTTATGTGACCAAATATAGCAGATTAATATAAATCGATGAGCAAAGTGTTTTATCTGGAATTTTGTGCGTAATTTTCAAGATTTTATAAGTTGATAAAATCTACTTTTCAAAAATATATTTTCTCTAAAATTATGAAAGTGATCTTATAAAATTTCTAAAATTCCAAGCTATTTTATAGTATAATTCTTGTAATTTATGGAATTTTAATTTTATTTATAAAAGTCATTCTTTTAAATGATATTTAGAATTGTGAATAAATATTTGTTGATTACCCATTTTTCCTTGCATGCATTTGAACATCCAAAAGGAGAGAGGGGTACCAAAGTCATTTCCAACCCCGCTAACTTCTTTCTATTAATCAATATACTAGAATAGCCTTACATGCAAAAACTTGGTTATTTTGGCAGAAGGTTAATTTAGTACTTACCCACTCCACTCTCTAAGTAGCACATAAAAATACAAAACCACATCAAGCGTATCAATTTTGGATATTAACCACTCAACCAAGCGTATCAATTTTGGATATTAACCACAGTAGTCGTGTACTTAGACATGTGAGGTTTTCATGAAAGCAGGATCATGTTTGAAACCTGTGTGATCATGCTAGGTTTCTATTCTTCTACAAAATCATTGTAAACACTTGAATAACTTCAAGAAACACATCAAGGTAACATCTGAGAGTAAAAAAACAAAATTAACTAATACTTTAATCCTCGATGCCTCCCAAGCAGAGCTTCTTTAATGTCATTAGCTTGACCAACTAAATATGACTGTAACTAAATTTGACTAACTAAATATGATTGCAGCTAAATTTGACCAGCAGAAGTCATATTTACGGTCAACTTTTATTTATACACTACAAGAAAAACAGTTTCAGACAACACTAATTAGACAACAGTTGACAAAAGAACCGTTGTCCCAAAATGACAGACAACGGTTTTATTTTGCCCTCCTATAACCATTGTCTAATCCAAGGTTCATACAACGGTTTTGTGAACCATTGTAAAAAAATCACAAAAAAGTGGAGTTTGCACAACAGTTTTTTAAAACTATTGTCTTGATATGCTTCACACAACGGGATAAGTAACCATTTTAAAATATTTGAAAACGGTTTTTCAAATTTGTTGTTAATCCAACTCTATAACAATGGTTTACAAAACCGTTGTCTTGTAAATGTAAAAAGACAACAATTTATGAATTTGTTGTCTAAGCGATCCCGAGACAACGGTTAATTTTAGAAGTCTTTCTGCTGGATATTTACCTTTCAGATAAGTGTTTATGAAAAATATGGTCTTATTATATGTCAAATAACGGTTCTTAAATAAGGTTCAGATGACGGTTCTAACAAGACAGTAACCATTGTCTATTTATAGGAAAATGTGGCACCATCTAATTGGTGGAAAATATTTCACCCGGATCGCTTAGTTTGCAAAATCTCACCCATTGATTGGCTTCACCTAGATCACTTAGTTGGCACAATAAGAGACCTTGTGTGATATCAAATTCTTAAATTTTAAAAATTATTTTTTAGAATTATTTTTTAAATGATCCACCAATACGGATGTTAATGTGTATAGATTTTAGTCATATGAAAAAATTATAAAAAAAATTCAAACTTATGTTTAATAAATTTATAAGGAAATTTCGGCAAAAGTACTATTACCCTCACCAAGATTCTTTCCCGAATAAAAAAATTATCTTTAGTCGATCCAACCATACAGATGTAAATGTATATAGATTTTAGTCATATGAAAAAATTACATAAAAAATTAAACTTATCTTACATGACTTTATAATGAAACTTCGGTAAAAGTACTATTACCCTCAACGAGATTCTTTCCCGAATAACAAAATTATTTTTTAAAATTATTTTTTAGGTGATCCAACCGTATGAATGTTAAAGAATATAGATTTTAGTCATATGAAAAAATTATAAAAAAATTAAATTTATATTGCATGACTTTATAAGGAAAATTAGGTAAAAGTACTAATACCCTCATCGAGATTCTTTCTAGAATAACAAAATTATTTTTTTATATTATTTTTTAGACGATCCAACTACACGGATGTTAAAGTATAAAGATTTTAGTCATATAAAAAAATTATTAAAAAAAATCAAATTTATCTTGAATAATTTTATAAGGAAAATTCGGTAAAATGACTAATATTTACATGAGACTCTTTTACGATTGTCTGAAAATTAATCAAACAACGAGTTTTACGACATAATCCGTCATCTGATTACAGACGACAGTTTATTCTCACTTAACCATTGTAGAACAGAAACTCATACAACGTCTTATAAATCCCTTGCTCTAAACTTTTGTAGAAATACTATAATTATAACAGTTTTGTATTATTTCTATGAAACCATTGTCTATCACAAATTATTATTTAACGCAATTTAAGACCTATTTTTCAGAACTAATGATCTTTAAATGTTTATATAAATATTTATATTTAAGTATTTTAAAAGTAAATAAAAAGTTACATGAAATGAATATTTTTTAGGATAAATGTCAATTAAGTTGTAAGAGATGCAACAGTACAACACCATAATTGTTAGTGTAGACTAATAATAAACATTTTTTTAATTTTTAAATAAAATAAAAACTAATTATTTATTTAATTTTAAAAATAATTAATTCTAATAATATTATTGAAGGGAGTACTAAAAAGAGTAAGATATCACCAAATAAAGAAATTATATACTGTAATGGATTAAAAACTAAGGTATATAACTGCTGTATTTATTACTAAGGAACGTGAGCTTCGAGACTCCATTTGACTGCTCTTGTGTTTTGTGACTCAATCTGCCTTAACAAGATGCCTACGTACCTTGCTGATTGCCAAGGATCAAGTCAAAAAATGTAGTTCTGATTTGTGGGGTGAGACCCCATATATAGATGTTGGGAGTCCTTAAATTGGACTTGGTATAGGAGACTTGGTTGACAAGTCTCAGAATTAGAATAGACTTTGGAGTCCTAAATAGTAGGAAACTGGTTCCTTATCCTTGTAGGTCCCTTAGAGGCTAATCTGCAAGGATTTATGTCCTTATTGGGACTCTTCTCAATAGCTGATTTTTCCCTTATTAATTAATTACGAAATTAATTATTATTCAGGGTTTTTGGGCCTTCTTTGTTCCATCAGGCCTGATCTGGTCCATCAGGCCTGATCAATGTGTTAACCTTTTTGGTATGAATGTCATACATCAATGTAATATTTAATTACACAATCAGGATTTATTTATCCCTATCATTTTCCCCCCAATTTTTGGGAAACCGTATAAGATTTCGGAAAAGTTAAGTTCGTTCATTCCCTTTCAGGTTATCGTTTAGGGTAAAGTGTGGAGCGACCTACACGTTTACAACGATTTGCCTTGTACACGGCTTCAGGGTCGTTTAAAAAACTTCCTTTTTATTTTCTTACCTTTTCCCTATTTTTAGGAATTTCCTGATATTTTTCAGGAATTTTCCCTTTTTTCCGAGATTTTTCCAAATTTTCTTCATTTTTTCACGAATATTTTTAAATTTTCAGCTCTTTCTCGACCAGGATCCTAGTCGAAATTTTGACCTGAATCCTAGTCGAATTTTGTGGCAGCATTTCAATCCTGGTCGAAAAAATGTCGAATAGGATCCACGACCTGGATTTCGACCAGGATCCCAGTCGAACCTTCGACCTGGATTTTGGTCGAATCTATGTCCTTCTTTGTTTCCTGGTCGTAAGGTTTCAACTAGGATTTACGACCTGATTTCGACCAGGATCCTAGTCGAACCCTTGACCTGGATTTTAGTCGAAATTTATGTGCTTATTTGTTTTCTGGTCGTATGGTTTCGACTAGGATTTACGACCTGGATTTCGACCAGGATCCTAGTCGAACCCTCGACCTAGATATTGGTCAAAATTTCTGGCCTTGTTCCTGAAAAATATTGTGCTTGATTCAGGAATTCAATCTCAATCCTGGTCTTATTTACCTGGACTTCGACCTCAATCCTGGTCTGGACTTCGACCTCAATCCTGGTCTTTTTTAACCGTAATTTTCGGGTGTCTATATGAAAAAATTCGAATAGAATTCACGACCTCAAATTTGACCTCAATCCTAGTCTTTTTTACCCATAATTTTCGGGCACCAGTTCGAAAGAATTTGAATAGAATTCACGACCTCAAATTCGACCTCAACCCTGGTCTTTATTGGCCTTCTTTCTAATTCAATTTGGATTGGGCCTTGTTTGGGCCTTCTCTTTTTCCAAATCCTAATTGGGATTGGGCTTTGATTTGGGCCTTGAATTGGGCATGTATTCTTCTAAATCCTAATTGGATTTGGGCCTCTATTTTTCCAAATCCTAATTGGATTCGGGCCTCTATTTTTCCAAATCCTAATTGGATTTGGGCCTTCTATTGGGCCTCTTCCATATTATAACTGGACTTTAATATGTTTAAACACCTTCTTTAGAATTCTGTAGAATTCTCGAGAATTTTTTATTTATTTCCTTTGGAATTCCTTGGAGTATTCTGGAACGTTCCATTTCTGGGCTTTCTTCTTTGGGCCTTTAATCTTACTGGGCTTTTTGTCCCTTCAACTTCACTTTTTCTCCTACATAAAGGAGTGAGTAGATTCTATTCCTCCTCACTTTCTCATTTCTAAATTCTCCTTCTTTTTTCTTCTGTTAAGGATCTCGAAGAACAACTGTAGGTCGGAGTATTTTGAGCCCCAAAGCCTCCATTTAGCAAGCCAGCCTCTTTTAGCAGCATTACTTCAGGTAAACACTTTTCCCTTTTCTCTTCTTATGCTTGTTTTTGCATAGTTTGCGTTTAAAATTTTCTTCTTATGTGCCCTTTTTTCAGATGGCTGATAAGAAAATGACTCGTTTGGTCAAGATGAACGTGGCCAGAAAGTCCAATGAATTCCCCATTCGATCAAGCTACACTTCCCTGATTGATATGATCAACACCCGAGTGGACGAGTACCCGTCTGATGCGCATTTAGACGTGCACGATCATATCAGTGTCTTTCGGGATCCAAAGGAGCTGGACAAGTTGAGTGCTTGTTTCAAAATAAGGAACCTTTCAAGCTAGTTCTTGCGGGTCCGGCCGGCAGGGCCTGTCAATGGAGGAAGGACGCACTATGCGTCTACAGGGACACTCTAATGGCAGGTAATAGACTCCCCTTTCACCCATTTATCCCTGTTTTTCTAGCTGATGTGGGGATCAGCCCTTGACAACTCCCTCCAAACTCTTGGAGGTTGATTATGTGCTACTTGTCGTAATGGGCCAAACACAATATTCCTACTTCGGTTGCCATTTTTAGAAAGATTTTTCAGTTCAAGAATAGTCCCGACAAGAATCCGGGGTGGGTTCTTTGGACCAGCGTCCAACTGTTCCCTACATAGTGAATGGGAAGTCCATCCCTGACAATAATTTCGGGTGGAAGAAAGATTTTATGTACGTTCTTTGGGAGGGTGGCGATTGGGGCACCCTCTTTCGTTCATCTTTTGGGCTAGCTGTAAATGGGAGCCCTAACGATATATTTTTGTCTGAGGAGGAGACCAAAGATATCAACGTCCTTACTCAAGATAATGGGACTTCCTACTCTTGGGATCTCATCAGGGAGACCGTTCTTGTAGAACGTGGCCTTTCTCCCATTCCTAAAAAGAGTATGTTTCCTTCCTTCTCTAGTTGTTTTCATTTTTTTCCATCTTTTACCTTGCTAATTTCTCAACTCACTTTTCTTATTTGTTGCAGTGGCTGAGAAGATTGAGGAAGCTACAAAGCCTAAAGACCTGGAGACAACCATGATGAAACGTGCTGGGAAGGTCTTCAAAGACCCGCGCCTCGGGGATCATTTCCCAGCGTTCCTACTCCAGGCGAAGGAACCAGGCGAAGAAGGCCCCAGCCAACCTTTACGTACTAAACCAAAACCAGGGGCTTTCTTCCAACCCGCTAGGGGAATCCGGGGAAAGGATTCGATTATTGGCAACACAGCGCTTGCCAAGGAATGGTCTATGCATTCCATATTCCCGGTTGACTATAATGACCTTGTCCTTCAACAGAACTTGAAGGCTAACGAGCTTTTTGGAGCTCAGGCTTTGGCGACGATACGTATTTTTCTTTTGGCATTCATAGCTTTTTTCCGCAATTTTTCTCGTTTCTCACTTTTTCTTTGTATCTTGTAGGCGAATGTCCATTTTCAAGGGGTAATTCACCAAGCCAAGGCTTGGAAAGTTGGCCTAGAGAATGAAAACAAGAAGCTGGAGGAGGCCAACCAGAGGATAGAGGCTCTTCAAACCCAGCTCACCTCATCAACTTCTGACCTGAAAACGGCCCGGGCTGAGAATGTTATCCTCAAGGCTCAAAAGGACAAAGCCTTTGGCGGCTGGATGGATACTTAGGAATTCAAGGATTTAATGGTGGAGCATGATGCCCTCCTACATCCAGTCAGCTACAAGAAAGGTCGGGACGCCGCTGTGGAGGATGTCCAGGACGAGTTTCCAGAAGTCCTTGAACAATCTTGCTTCCCTTGTCTTGTGTGAGTTCCAGCACTTGGGGGCATTACAAATAAACTAGCTGATCTGATTAAGGATGGCCCATCAGAAATCTAGGGCCAAGGCCAAAAGAGGAAAGAGCTTGAATCCAACTCAGAAGAGGAGGAATCTTCTTCTGAGGAGGAGACCGAGCCTGTTATAAAGAAGGCCAGGGTAGAAGAGCCTCCAAAGCCAGCGTCTCCTAAACCAGCGTCTTCTGCGGCCTCCAAGGCGTCTGAGGATAGTTCCGAGGGAACCTCTGCTGAGATTTCCGAAGAGACATCCAAGGGACCGACTTAAGAGACGTTCGAGGAGACTTTAGATAGTGGTTCTAAAGAATCTGAGCTTTCCAAGGCCTAAGTTTTATGTATTTTTTCTGTCTTAGACAATATTGAACTTTGTAATTGACTTTTATTATTTTCAGTTGTATTGCCCAAGTATCATCTAATTTTTTCTGAGTTTTCAAACTCAAGTTTATAACTTGGTTTTATCCTTCACAATGTATCAAACTAATAGGCTTAAGCCGAATGCTCTTTATTATAACTTGGTATTCTTGATACCTTACATGAGATGGGTTCAACCATGATAAAACCTAAACATATCTTCTATAAAAAATCCTAAGCAAGCAAAGCTTCAAGGTGCTTTTAAACCTTCTTGTCAATCTGACAAGTGAGAATCGTACTTTAACTATTTTACATATAGTAAACTTTCAGGTTTTGGGCATCCCAAGTTCTCGAGACTTCAAAATCATCCATAGTCTCCAGCTTGTAGGTTTCTCTACCTTTAACGCTCTTGACTTTGTATGGCCCTTCCCAATTTGGGGAAAGTTTCCCTTTCTGCCTTATACCAGAAGCTTCCACTTTCCTCAAGACTAAGTCACCTTATTTGAAGAACCTTTCTTTAACCCTTAGGTTGTACTAGAACGAAGCTTTTTTCAGATATTCCACTATCTTTGCATTTGCCTCATCTCGTGCTTCATCAATTAGATCCAGGGCTAACCTTTGCCCTTCTTCATTTTCCTCAACATTGAAAGCTTGAATCCTGGGGGAGGAATGTGATATTTCTACAGGAACAACTGTTTCTACACCATATGCTAACATGAAGGGAGTTGCTCCAGTCGTGACTCTACAGGTAGTCCTATAGGCCCATAGTATTAGGTGTATTTCATCCACCCAGTTATTCATTGACTTCTCGATCATCTTCTTTAATCCATCCAGGATTATTTGATTCGCCACTTCTGCTTGCCCATTGGCTTGCGGGTGAGCCACAGAGGTGAATCGTAACTCAATTTCATTCTCCCCACAATACTTCTTGAATTCCTCATTGTTGAATTGTGTTCCATTGTCAGTGACTAGGATGCAGGGAATTCCATACCGGCACATGATATTTTCCCACAGGAATTGTGCAACTTTTTTAGTTGTGATTTTGGCCAAAGGCTTGGCTTCAATCCACTTAGTAAAATAAAATGGCTACAATAAGGAACTTCCTTTGTGTCGTTGCCATGGGGAAAGGCCCCAGTATATCAATTCCCCACATAGAAAAGGGGATGGGCGAGTTGATGGAGGTCAGCATCTCGGGGGGTTGTCTAACGACTAGTGCGTGCTTCTGATAGCGGTCACACTTTTTCACATATTCTTTGGCATCAGCCATCATTTCTGGCGAATATAAGCCTAAACGGGTTATCTTATGATCTAAGGCCCTGCCCCCCAAGTGTTGCCCACATATGCCTTCATGTACTTCTTCAAGAGCCAAGCGTGCCTCATCGAGCCTGAGACACCTTAAGTAGGGAACCACGAAACAAAGTGAAAATAAAAAGTAATAAGCGTTTAAATATAATCTCAATAATATGTTATATATATTCAAATAATTTGTGAAATATCTGATTTTAAAATTTGAATTTAATTGTTAGGCCCTAATGTATAGGTTTACTTGTAGGGTTCTTAAGGGGGAGATGTGATATGATTTGAACTAAAACTACTAACCAAACTATATATATCGTTCGAGTAAATTATGAAACAATAATCACACTGCATGAATCTTATACTTTATGCGGAAGAAATGCGTGTGGTACAGGTTGTTTTAAGGGCCCATACAAATATAATATGCGAGTGTCATTTAATGCTAAAAAATAATCCATGCCTCCCAAGTTATTAAGCTAGTTATTCGTATAATATGTGTAAATGTGCTAGTCCAGTACAACTATTGATTTATATAATTTAATAATAAAATATGAAACTTATAATAACAATAAAACATATAAAATATAATTTTAATAAAATTGTATGGTTATTAAATATTATAAATAATATTTTATAGAATTCTAATGCAAGCGATTCATACTACTATATCAAAAACGCAAACAACATCAACGCGGTTTGTGAAGAAATCAAACTATAACTACACCATAAAATGAAAAAACCATAATTTACCGTATTGTATTGGCGGTTTGATGAACAACCTTATTTGCTGGTTTCATTATTTTCAATCTACAATTTAAACGAACCTATTGTATCGGTGTTGGTGAAATTTCATAATTTTGAGGAGTATATAGAAACTCACCTCTTATATCCTCCCATGGAAGGGGTACTATCAATTATCAGTAGCTTGATTAAGGTCTGGCATTTCTCCCTTGCTCATAAAAATGGATATCAAAAAAGTTGGCAAAAGGGTAAACTAGTGATCTCTCAAGATAGGTGGGCCATACCAACTTATTGCCTGAACAAATCCTAGTAAAATAAAATAATTAAGAATTAAAATTAAAATTCTTGATCATTTTATAAATTTATAAATTTATTTTAGGCATGTATCATATCAAATTGAGAAAACAATAAAAAATATTGATGTTAGGCTTATTTAAGAATTTTGAAGTTTAGAAAAAAATAAAAGTATTTAAAGTTGTAGTGTAACAACATATTGTATATACTAAAAAAATATTCCTAGATATATTAGATTTCAAGTTTAAATTTACGAATTGCACATACAATGGTTAGTAGTTTTCTGTTATTCAAATTAGAATTTGAACAACGGTATAAATTCTTACTTTCTTAGACTTTAAGAGTGTATGTAAAAAATAAAATGATTATATTAATTACAAATTCATTATTATAATATATATTATTAGGAAATTGTTAAATAGCCTCCACTTTTTACTATATAAACTCCACTTTTAAATTTTAGAAATTTTATTACAAATTTGCCCATGATTTATAAAAGTAAAATTCTTTGAATTTGTTTCTATTACGGGTAGTTATGTCCTACACAATACACTTGGAGTTTAAATAGTAATTTTTTATGTTTATTTATCAAATCTATATATATATATATACATATATTAAAATTTATCATATTTATCATATCTATAACGTTTGAGAAATTTACGTCTGTATTATTTTATATTTATAATAAATTATGTGTATTAATGTGTCATTATGTGTAATTATCTGTCAAACCCTAATTGCTACGTGTTACGTGCATTTTCTGTCATTCCGGTATTTTTCAGATATTTTTCAGATATTTTATTTTGCATTTATCGCTTTCATTTCAAATATTTTATGACCCAAACCATGATTTTAAAGCCAGTATTTCAAAAAAAACGGGACTTATTTTTCATCAAACGGCTTTTACCATCACATTATTCTAAACATCTAGACATTTTATAAATTTTCTCGTTTTGCGAAAAATAACTTTTTCGGGCCCCATTGGATGTTAAAAACCACACAAAAATCACATTTTTTATATAAAATTATAGGACTTTTATTTATACCATTTCTTTGTATTTTTGCATTATTCACAATTTTTGGGAAATTTTGGCATATATATTGTATATATAAAATATTATAAATTAAATTTTAATACTCAGAAATTATAAAAATTAGGGCCAAATATTTTTATTAGGAGTGTAATTAGCCACTTAATTTTATTTAGGGGTATTATTTTTCATACTATAAATACCCTAGTTATTATTAATTATTTAATTAAAAATCAGAAAAATTCTGCAATTTCCCCAAATTTCCAGAAATTAGGGTTTGGTGTTCTTGAGTTCAACCAGGGATTTGATCGTGATTCCGACCTCCAAATCAGACATGTAAGTAGTCAATCGAAAGCTCTTGAGCTCTACTATCTGATTTTGCTATCAATTTCATGTTTTATATCTATGAATTTCAATTCAATTTTTAGCGTTCATGTTCGATTTAGGGGTTTTTAATTTAAGAATCGTTTGATGTTTTGGTTGATTCAAATAGCTTTATCTCGAGTTTATGAGTAATTTCATATATTTATTTTGATCATATAACCCCTGGAAGACTAAGAACGAGTTCTTGGTTTTTCGAATTTTTGATTTTTGTTTTTAGTAAATTATAGATGTTATTGACAGATTTTGGTTATTGATAATGATTATAAGAGGTTGTATCTTTGATAAGCGTTCACCGGAAAGCTTCGGATGTTGGCCGAAGATGGAGGTAGGACGGCGACGGGAGGGAGGTGATACGGCGGTGACGTTGCTGCAGCCGCGGGGAATCGATTGACATAAAAAACTGGAGGAAACGAGGTCCTAGGAGCGTGAATCGAACTCGTCGGAAAACTCGGCCGGTGGCCGGAGTTGCTGCAGAATCCGGCGGGTTGACCGTGTTCTTGAAAACCCGATTACCGACCCGTTAACCCGGAACGATGACCCGAGTTTGATTCTAAAAAGCCCCAAATCAGTTACCTGTTTCTGTTTCTGAATTTTTTTTATTTAATTATATTTTATAAAATTAAAAATCAGTTTTATTAATTGTAAAAATCTATTAAAAATTAGTTTTAAATTCTGAAAATATCTATAATTAATTTCTAAATTATTTAATTAATTTAAAAACTCGAAATTGATTAATTATGTAATTATTTAATTATTTATTTATTAATTTATTTATTTGTCTATTAATTAATAATTAAGTATTTAATTAATAAATAAGAATAAAAATAATCGAATCATATAATTAATGGTTCGATAATTAGTCGAATAAAACGAGTAACTCATATTTATATGAATAATTGAACGACGAGTTAGATTATTATTATTCGAGCGATAGTTAATTATACGAAGAATATTAGAATAATTATTCGTAACGAATAATTAAATACAGATGATCGATTAAATCGTATAAGTTGTAATAATAATCGTAATAATACAATAATTAGGGATGAATTATTTTAAATTATTAAATGATTATTTATTAATTATTTACTAGTTATTAATTATTTATTAATCATTTAAAAATGATTAATTACTTCGATAATCAATGAAATAATTTCAATAAATCATAACAAATTCATTTTAATTCCAAAAATTATGGAAAAATCTTTTTTTACTTTGATTTTTCTTAAATAATTATTTAAAAATCATTTTAGGGTTTTAAAAATTAGTAATAATTATTTATATTGAATAATAAATTGAATTATCAGTGTTTAATTGATATTAATTAGACCGTTAGTCCGATTTGAGTAAAACGAAAGCCCTTTGAATCAGAAAAATGAATTATTTTCATTAAAAATAATATTAAAGACTAATTTCTTCTAGAAATTAGTTGACTTTGTTATTTGTTGAATATCAGTCGAAGTGCGTACCGAGACGAGTCCGAAAAATTCGGGAAAAATGGGAAACGAGTCTGATGGTGATCAGTTGAGCAATCAGCAAGTCGATTTTGATTCTAAAAATTATTTTAACTATAAAAATGATTATGTGCTTATGTACTTATGTCTATTATGTGGTTAATCGAGTCGTACTTGCTAATATATAATATACGAGTCAGTTATAAGCGCATGGGTAGACAATATGAACGATGTGAAGTCGATTCAAGATGCAATTGATGTACGAAATGACTTAACCAGTCTATTTTGCTAACAGAAGCTAAGCCAGAAAGGCAGGACAAGTAAGTGATAGACGAAGGGGACTTAATTGCAGTGAGTCGCGTAGAAGGCAAGTTTTATCCCTATTCTACTTTCAGAATAGTGATATATTTCTTCAGATTCTTATCACGCTTGTACTCTTTGATTCCTTTGTTCATATTTCATTTTGATTCTTGATTTATCCTTTTCATTTGAATTCATTGTTCATACTCCAATTGTTACTCACAATTATTAATATATTCTGGTGATTAGAATATATCATAGTATACTGATTGTTCCGGTTGTTATTCTGTGGACTAGATAATGATACTTGGGGATTAAGTTTACTAAATCCTAAGGACCGGGAAATAACCGGATCGTTTAGATGGGCCGTAGTGCCTGGGTGCCCGACGAGATCTATATAGTGGGATATAGATCTGTACTGTATCCTGACTGATTAGCAGGGTATAGATGCGAACTTGTGTCCAGTTTAGTTTGTTTGTATTCTCCAGTAATGGCCTTCTTTTTATTATCGTTGGGTTATATCTTTGCAGATATACCCGGGTTACGGTTTCATTTAGATTGCGTTAACACTGTTTATATTTTGCGGACTTGTTGAGCAATTTATAGCTCAACCTTTTTGTTGTTATTCACCTTATTGTTTTCAGTTAAGAAGGAATATGAAACCCATCAGGACTCAAGTGGTAAAGAAGCGGGTCAAGCCTCGGGATCCTCTCATACCCAAAGTGTTGATCCCAATCCAGGAAGAAAGCTTTGAGTTGCCTGAACAGATGGAGTGTAGATAGTTAATGTGTGTGTGTTTTTGAATAAAAGATGAACTTAGTTTAAAACTAATTAGAAAATGGTTTGTAAAAAAGAGAGTTTGTGAGATTTTGAATTTGGTTTGTAATAAAAGTAGTTAGTGGTTCTTGTTTTCATACTTCAACCTAAAAAGATCATGGTTATTGTTAAAGGGGTTTAGATTCATTTCTTTATTATGTGTTAATCAGATTGTATAGGTTTGGTGATTAGCTAGTAACCCCCAGACTTATACCCCGGGTCTGGAGGGCATTACAGTTTGGCATCAGAGCTGTAGGTTTGGTCCCTGAAAATAAGAACATTAGGGTTAAGATAAGATAGGAAGATCGCATAGGATAGGAATAGTCAGATAGGAAGAGTAGTGTTAGGAAGCAGGTCAGATTAGAATAGGAAAGTATAAATTTTAGGATTGTTCAATGACCTTTCTTCTTTCTTTGGTATATTATCAGATGGCATCTTCAGGTTATTCGGCTTCTTCTGAGAGAACAGTCACTGGGCCAGTAGCACCAGTTATACCTCTATTATCTGAGTACATGTTTCCTCCTCTACCACCTCCACCACCATTGCCACAGGAGCCAATACCTCCAATACAGGGGATAGTCCATGACCCTATAGAGATGTTTGATCCATTTGATTTCTTTGAGCCGATGGTTCCTTTACCAATTGAGCATCAGTTTATACCGGGGATTGAGCAAGAGTTACCACCACCATCAGTGTTACCTCCTATACCAGTGCATGCCCCAGAGCCGGACGTATTTCAGATGATTCTAGTCGAGGGGATGGGAGAGCATGATTTTGATCTACAGTTAGGATCACCACATCAGGGTGCAAGTATACCGAGGGTTCCGTCACTGGAGTCAGTGGGTCAGGTTGCACAGCCGCATATGGTACCATACCATGAGTACAGGGTTATGAGAGATGATGTGGAGTATTGGAGAGCACGGTGCCGAGAGATTATGCATTTGTTTGACCAGAGGGACAGAGGACCGTTAGCAGCTCTACAGCCAGATTACTATATAAGACAGCGGTTACAGTCGGTTTTTATGAGTGCCACTTGAGAGCTAGATGATTTGACCCATGAGGGACCGCCTTCTTTCGTAAAGTTCTACAGGATATTCCGCTTGGCACAGACTTTGGTCCAGGCACTTAGGGATGAGCTGAGGCGTATTCCGCCTGGGTTTTAAGACAGTGACTTTAGAGTACAGATGTATATAGATGCAGCATAGTATAACATAGTGAGTAGTGTGTATGTGTATATTAGTAGTTTAACCTGTAGTAGTAGTTTGACTGATAGTAGTTAGTGTGACTTGTAGCCGCGGTGATAACCAGCAGAGTGAGACTTTTTGTAGCAATCATTTACACCTGAGGCTGGTGTCATATATATAAAATGAACTTTTTCAAATTTCTTTTATTTAAATTTCAGTCTTTACAGTTTTACAGCATTTACCTTCACTTTATTATTTTCAGCTTTTCATATTATAAATTCTGTCAAAAAAAAGGGAAAAGAATAAACATTTTATTTAACTGCTTACATTTCCAGTTTTTATATTTTGCAACTATTTTCTTTATTTAAACCATGCTGTTAATACTGGATAAATTGTTTTCTTACCTACTGTCAATTATTTATTAAACTGTTAAAGAAATATCACTTGTTTTATTATCAGAAGATGGCACCAAAAAGAAAGACTAGGACTGAGACTTCTAACAGCAATTCTGAAGGACAGACTAATGAGACCATGAACCAAATATTCCTTCTGATGCAGCAACAGATGGTAATGATGTAGCAACAGATACAACATCAACAACAGCAGATTCAACAACAAATGTTAAAACAGGCACCTCTTCCTGAGCCCCAGATACCACCAGCATTACCTTTTGTTACTTTTAAGCAATTTCAGTCGGTTAAACCTCCAGAATTTGATGGATCAGCTGATCCTATTAAAGCTACCACCTGGTTAAAAGAAATAGAGAAAGCGTTTATACTAGTGAAGATAGGTGAAGACCAGAAGACTGACTTTGCTAGTTATTTGTTGAAAAGAGAAGCAAATTATTGGTGGGAATCTAAAAAGGCTTTAGAGGGTGAAGATGTTATTGCATGGGATAGGTTTAAAGAGTTGTTTTTAGAGAAACATTTTTCTCGCTACGTGAGAAATCAAATGCAGATAAAGTTTTTGGAACTGAAGCAGGGAAGTATGTCCGTGGCAGAGTATGAAGCCAAATTTACCGAATTGGCTAGGTTCGTCCCAGAGCAAGTGGGTACTGAAGAGAAATGAGTTCAAAGGTTTCAAGAAGGATTACGACCGTGGATCCGTGGACAAGTTGCAGTTTTTGAATTAACAACGTATACCGCCGTAGTCCAGAAAGCCTTGATCATCGAAGGAGAGAGTGAAAGATAAAGGGATAGAGGACAGGGAAGTTTCGAAGACCGCTCTAGGAGGAAGCCGGGATTTCAAGCCCGGACAAATTTGAATTTTAAAAGGATAGGACAAGGTACCCAAAACACAGGTAATCGTTTCCAAGCCCCCAAACAGCAGGGAATTGTCAGAGTCCTAGTGTCGTACTGCAGAACTTGTGGACGCAAGCACACCGGCGTATGTATCAAAGCAGATGTGACATGTTTCAAATGCAAGCAGAAATGGCACTATTCTAAGGAATGTCCAACGGGAAAGATAACAGAAATTACTTGCTACCAATGTGGAAAGAAAATGCATATCGCTAGGAATTGTAAAGGACCGGTAATGGCAGCTAGTATTCTTAAAGTATTGACATTACCTCCGCCACCGCCGCCTAATCAACCCAGCGCAAGAACTTTCAACATGACAATGAAGAAGCAGTGCAGAGTCCGAGTGTAATTGCATGTACGCTTTTGGTGAATTATGTAGATTCAAAAGTATTAATTCATTCTGGAGCTACCCGTTCATTTATTTCTGAAGAATTTCTTGATAAGTTACATTGCGAAATCGAATGGTTCGGCGAGACGTTAATTATAAAATTAGCGAATGACGACCAAGTTCCAATAGATCGTGTATGTCCTGCATTCGATACAGAAATAGCTGAACATCATTTTTCTGTAGACTTGATTCTTTTTAAGTTAGGAGAGTTTGATGTCATTTTGGGAATGGATTGGTTAGCTTTTCATAATGCTCAGATCGATTGCGCGAATAAGAAAGTCAAATTGTGAACTGCGGAAACTGCAACGGTAATGTTCAAGGGCGAAAAACAGCGGAAGAAATTTCTGGCAGTGATGCAAACCAAACGATTGCTTCGACAAGGATGTGAGATGTATATAGCTTATGTTTTAGATACTGAAAAATGTAGTCCTAAACTATAAGTCACTCCAGTTGTATGTAAGTTTCCGGACGTCTTTCCATATAAGCTTCCAGGATTACCGCTAGATCGAGAAATTAAATTCACGATTAATCTAGCACCAGGTACAGAACCAGTTTCAAAAGCTCCATATCAAATGGCTCCATTCGAAATGAAGGAATTATCAACGCAACTGCAAGATCTTCTAGACCAAGACATCATACGACCCAGTGTATCCCCATGGGGTGCACCGGTATTGTTCGTGAAAAAGAAAGATGGCAGCATGCGACTATGCATTGATTATCAGAAATTGAATAAACTCACTATTAAGAATAAGTATATTTTACCAAGAATTGACGATTTGTTCGATCGGCTAAAAGGAGCCACATGGTTTTCGAAGATAGATTTGCGATCAGGCTATCATTAATTAAAGATTAAAGTTGAAGATATTCCCAAGACTGCATTCCGTACAAGATATGGACATTAAGAGTTTCTTGTAATTGCATTCGGTTCGATTAACGCTCCATCAACATTCATGGATCTGATGAACAGGGTATTCAACAAATAATTGGAAAAATTCATGATCGTATTTATTGATGACATCTTGATTTACTCAAAGACGGAAGAAGAGCATGCTGAGCACCTAAGGATTGCTTTGGAAATTCTGAGGAAAGAACATTTGTACGTGAAATTCTCAAAATGTGAATTTTGGTTAATGGAATTACAATTTCTAGGGCACATCATCAGTAGAGAAGGCATCCAAGTCGATCCAGCAAAGATTGAAGCTGTGTTAAATTGGGAAAGACCAAAGACACCGACAGAAGTTTGAAGTTTCTTGGGATTGGCAAGATATTATAGAATATTTGTCAAAGATTTTGTGAAAATAGCAACGCCGTTGACCAAGTTAACTCAAAAAAGTGAAAAGTTCGTATGGGATGACAAATGTGAAGAGAGTTTTCATGAACTGAAGAATCGGTTGGTAATCGTACCGGTACTCGTATTATTAGACGAGTATGGAAATTTTATCATTTACAGCGACACTTTATATCACTGATTAGGATGTGTACTGATGCAGCACGGTAACGTCATTGCATATGCTTCGAGACAACTCAAACGTCATGAACATAAATATCCTACTCATGACCTGGAATTAGCAGCGATCGTATTTGTGTTGAAACTTTTGAGACACTATCTCTACGGTAAAAATGTGAAATCAACACAGATCATAAAAGTTTGAAGTACATATTTACGCAAAAGAAACTAAATATGAGACAATGTCGATGGCTGATAAGTGGCATTTTATATCACTTAGAACATCTTATAATGGCTTGAATTGATGTCTTGAAATCAAGTATTTTGTGTATTTGATGCGTTTTTCTGGTATTTGTGCATTTCAGGGTATTACTTGCAGTTGTGGAGAGATTTCATCAAGAATAAGCCTCAGTGTATGCTTGGCATTGCAAGTGGGAAGATAGAAGCAGAATGCAGCAAAGAACAGGACCAAAACAGATAATTTTTCCAGAAGGGGTCTGAGCGCCCGCTCAGCCTGGCTGAGCGGCCACTCAGGAAGCTGAGCGCCCACTCAGGATTGCTGAGCGGCCGCTCAGGATCGTAAATTAAAATAATTATTTTTAGACTCCTAATTTTGTTGAGCTTCCAACTTCTGAGATAGCTGGGTTTTGTGGGGCTCCTATATAAGTAGTTTTCAGAGACATTTCACGTGGTGTTGAATCGTAGTATCAATCAAGGAGCGAGGAGATAAGGAAGAAGACCGTTTTAGCACACTGCAACGAAGAGGAAGCATATTTTCTTGTGATTCTTTATTTCGTTGTAACAGTGGATGCTAGTTTTCTTTACTTTGAACCTATTTACTATTGTGACGTACTTTGGTTTAATATAAATAGTTTATTTAGTTATTCTTGTGTGTTATTATCATGTTTTTATATGAACCCATGGTTACGATGAGTTCAATCATGGGCTAATCGTGATCATGGGGTCGTAACGGATTTACTATGGAATTCTTTAGTTAGTTGTTTAATACCTTAGTGTGTGATGATTGTATGATATCTAGTATTGGTTGTGCTTATTCGTCTTATGTGCGTCACGAACATATAAGATAGGGTGTTAATCTCTTGTAAAGTGACGATGGATCTTGAGGTTTAGAACTTGCCATACTAGCATAGGTTCATGTATGTGTATGCATGATTAGTGGGTAACTCTAACCGTTTTACTTGCCCTGTGTAATCATTAGGAATAACTTGTGCTTAAATCATTATGTTGTCAAATTCTGTAGACATATAGGGTCTCAACATAATTGATGCTTATTCAACTTCTATCTTAATTGTGGATGTTTGGTAGAATGGTATTAGTACAATAAAAGTTGGCTTTTATCAATTTCGTGTTGTTCGATTAATATCATCACCGTTATATGCTAAGGGTAATAACAATAACTATTGAAGGAAGTAGTAATGAAGTTGTGATTTCATGTGTGTTTAATATTGTTAATTCAAGTGTCAATTAAGTGTTCAATTCTCGTAGTTAATTGTAGTTAATAATTAGTTAATCAAATCTAAGTGTTATTATCTTGACATTGAGAAGTAATTATACATTGGTGAGTGATTGTAATTGAACATAATTAGTCCGAGTCTCTGTGGGAACGAACTACAAAGTATTCTATATTACTCGCGAACGCGTATACTTACGTGTATTATTAGCGCGTATTTTCCGCCCTAACAAGTTTTGGGACTCGGCATATTTGTTTAGTTTATGTACTTACCATCAGTGGTCATTAGGACTCATTGATTAAGACTTGTTACTTATTGTTTCCGGTTGTGGTTCAAGTACCTTAGCGAGCGTTTATGCAAACACGTTCTCGTACTCGCAACAGGACTTTATATACGGCTGAGGAGACGGACGAAGTTCTTGATATTCCGAAGAAGACAGATTTTGAAGATTCGGATAACGAGAGTGAGAAGAAAGAACCAGTAATTATGGGTGATCGTATAGCTTCGGCAGATCCAGCTCTTATGGACTTTTCTCGGCCTAAAATTGATGACATTCAGTCAAGCATCCTCCATCCGGCTATTCAGGCTAACACTTTTGAAATCAAGCTGGGCACTATTCAGATGGTGCAGAATTCTGTTTCTTTCGGATGTGCTACTAGTGAAGATCCCAATATGCACATCAGGAATTTTGTCGAGATTTGTAGTACTTTCAAATATAATGGTGTGACTGATGAGGCTATCAAGCTGAGGCTTTTCCCATTCTCTCTTAGGGATAAAGCTAAGGACTGGTTACATTCTGAACCAGCTGGGTCCATCACTACTTGGCAAGATCTTGCGCAAAAGTTTATGGTAAAGTTCTATCCAATGGCAAAAACTACAGCTATGAAGAGTGCTCTTACTCAGTTTGTGCAGCAGCCTACAGAATCTATGTGCGAAGCTTGGGAGCACTACAAAGAGATGTTGAGAAAGTGTCCACATCATGGTATGCCTTATTGGATGGTGATCACTGGTTTCTATAATGGTTTGAGGGCCCAATCTCAGCCCATGCTCGATGCAGTAGCTGGAGGCGCCTTGTGGGCCAAAAGCTATACTGAGGCTTATAATCTTATTGTGACTATGGATGCAAATGAGCATCAAAACCCAACTCAAAGGATGATGCCTGGGAAGGTAGCAGGTATTCTAGAAGTTGATGGAGCTACAGCTATTGCAGCGCAGCTCCAAGCGTGGTCTTTGAAGGTCGATTCTTTATCCACCTATAGAGTCAATCAGATAGCTATGGTCTGTGAGCTTTGTGCAGGTTCTCATGCTACGGATCAGTGTTCTCTTGTTAATGAGTCTGTTCAGTATGTGAACAATTATCATCGACCGCAGCAGCCTGTGCCAGCTACTAATCATCCTAACAACAGAAGTCATCCAAATTTCAGCTGGAGCAATAATCAGAATGCTATTCAGTAACCATATCAGTAAGGCATAAGTAAACAGTTTAATCCGCCTGGATTCCAGCAACCACAGTATTATGCTCAAAGGCAATCATATCCTCAACAAGGAGGTGCTGCTCCAACTTCTAGTGCTAATTTTGAGGAACTTAAGCTGTTGTGCAAACGTCAGGCTGTTTCTATCAAGACCTTAGAAAATCAAATCGGTAAAATAGCCAATGCAGTGCTCAATCGTCAACCTGGCACACTTCCCAGTGATACTGAGGTTCCAGGCAGAAAGGAAGTTAAAGAGCAAGTCAAAGCTATTACCTTAAGGTCTGGAAAAGTTGCTGATGATGAAAAAGCAAAAGAAGGAGAAGCTGAAGTTGGTGATGAAGAATAGAAGCAAAAGGAGAAAGCGGCGAAACCAAGGAGGACTACTGTTGAACACACTCTTTTTGAGGGTAATATAGGGGAGAAACAGCTCTATACTCCACCACCTTTCCCTAAGAGATTGCAACAACAAAAGCTGGATAAGCAGTTTAGTAAGTTTCTGGAGGTGTTCAAGAAACTTCACATCAACATACCTTTCACTGAGGCTCTGGAGAAAATGCCTAGTTATGCGAAATTTATGAAGAGTGTTCTTTCAAGGAAGGTGAAACTGGATGACCTTGAGACTGTTGCTTTAACGGAAGAGTGCAGTGCTGTGTTGTAACAAAAATTACCTCCAAAGCTTAAAGATCCAGGTAGCTTCACCATTCCTTGCACCATTGGAAAGTTGTCTTTTGACAAATGCCTATGCGATTTGGGAGCAAGCATCAATCTGATGCCGTTCTCCATCTTCAAAAAATTGAATTTGCCTGATCCAAAGCCCACCTACATGTCTCTACAATTGGCTGATCGTTCTATTACATACCCACGAGGCATAATGGAGGATCTTCTAGTAAAGGTGGATAAGCTCTTCTTTCATGCAGACTTTGTTATTCTGGATTTTGAGGAAGATAAGAAGATTCCCATAACCTTGGGGAGACCTTTCTTGGCTACAGGCCGTACCTTGATTGATGTGCAGAAAGGTGAACTTACTATGCGGGTGCAGGATCAGGATGTGACATTTAATGTGTTCAAAGCGATGAAATTCCCTACAGAAGACGAGGAGTGCTTAAAGGTGGATTTGATTGATTCTGCGGTTACTTCAGAACTTGATCATATGCTAATGTCTGATGCATTAGAGAAAGCCTTAGTGGGGGACTTTGACAGTGATGATGAGGATGTCAATGAGCAACTACAATATCTAAATGCTTCTCCTTGGAGGCGAAAGCTAGACATGCCATTTAAATCTCTTGGTACTTCTGACCTCAAAAATGCTGAAGGAAAGCTCAAACCATCTATTGAGAAAGCACCTACCTTGGAGCTTAAACCATTGCCTGAACACTTGAGGTATGCTTTTTTAGGTGATGCATCTACTTTACCTGTTATTATTGCATCTGACCTTTCAAGTAGTGAGGAGGACAAGCTCTTAAGGATCTTGAGAGAATTTAAATCGGCTATAGGATGGACTATAGAAGATATCAAATGGATCAACTCCTCGTACTGCATGCATATAAATCTGCAAAAGGAAGGTAGTAAGCCAACGGTGGAGCAACAGTGAAGACTTAATCATATCATGAAAGAAGTGGTGAAGAAAGAAATTCTGAAGTGGCTGGATGCAGAAATCATATATCCTATTTTTGACAGTTCTTGGGTGAGCCCCGTGCAATGTGTACCTAAGAAAGGAGGTATTACATTGCTAGAAAATGAGAAGAACGAGCTCATTCCCACTCGAACAGTCATAGGATGGAGGGTATGCATGGACTATAGAAAGTTGAACAAGGCCAGCAGGAAGGATCACTTCCCTCTTCCATTTATTGATCAAATGCTTGACAGGTTGGCCGGTCATGAGTATTATTATCTTCTGGATGGCTATTCGGGGTATAATCAGATATGTATTGCACCAGAGGATCAAGAAAAAACTACCTTCACTTGTCCATTTGGCACATTTGCTTTTCCCAGAGTTTCGTTGGGCTTATGTGGTGCACCTGCCACTTTTCAGAGATGTATGATGGTTATATTCTCTGATATGATTGGAAATAATGTCGAGGTGTTCATGGACGACTTTTCCGTCTTTGGACATTCGTATGATGAATGTTTGAATAATTTTCGTGCGGTGCTCAAAAGGTGTGTGGAAACTAATTTGGTACTCAATTGGGAAAAATGTCACTTTATGGTGCGTGAAGGCATTATTCTTGGGCATAAGGTATCTAGCAAGGGTCTCGAGTTGGACAAAGCCAATGTGGGAGTCATTGAAAATATTCCACCACCTATTTCTGTGAAAGGAATCCGTAGTTTTCTTGGTCATGCGGGTTTTTATCGGCGTTTCATTAAGGACTTCTCGAAGATATCTAAGCCATTATGCAACGTGCTCGAGAAGGATGTGCCTTTCAAATTCGATGATAAATGCTTGACGGCATTCGAGACTCTCAAGAAGAGTTTGATAACTGCACCAGTTATTACGACACCTTATTGGACAGAACCTTTTGAGATGATGTGTGATGCGAGTGATTATGCGGTGGGCGCAGTTCTTGGGCAGCGCAAGAATAATCTCTTTCATTTAGTCTACTATGCTAGTAAGACTTTAAATGGATCTCAAATGAACTACACCACTACTGAGAAGGAGCTCTTGGCTATAGTCTTTGGTTACGAAAAATTTCGATCTTATTTGCTTGGGACAAAGGTTACAGTGCTCACTGATCATGCGGCCATTCGCTATTTGGTTTCCAAGAAGGATTCGAAGCCTAGACTTATTCGTTGGGTGCTCTTACTACAGGAATTTGAGTTAGAGGTCAAGGATCGAAAAGGTACTGAGAATCAAGTAGTTGACCATCTCTCTAGATTGGAGAATCCTGATTCTACTTCACATGATAAGACCTTGATCAACGAATCTTTTCCGGATGAGCAGTTGTTCGCAGTTCAGGAGGAAGAGCCATGGTTCGCAGATATTGTGAACTATCTTGTCAGCAATATAATGCCTCCTAATATGAATACAGCTCAAAAGAAGAAGTTTCTGTATGAGGTGAAGTGGTATTTGTGGGATGAGCCATATTTGTTTAGACAGGGAGCTGACCAGATCATCAGGAGATGTATCCCATTCTATGAGACGTAGGGGATATTACGAGACTGCCACTCCACAGTTTATGGTGGACATTATGGTGGTGAGAAGACGGCAGCTCGTATTCTGCAAGAAGGTTTTTTCTGGCCTACTTTGTTTAAGGATGCTCATCAGTTCGTTTTAAGGTGTGATAGTTGCCAAAGAGTGGGGAATTTTACGAGGAAGGATGAGATGTCGTTAAATGTGATGATTGAAGTCGAGGTCTTTGATGTTTGGGGAATCGATTTCATGGGACCATTTGTCTCGTCCTGCAATAATTAGTACATCTTGCTCGCAGTAGAGTATGTCTCAAAATGGGTAGAAGTCAAGGCCCTACCGACGAATGATGCAAAGGTAGTTTTGAATTTTCTTCATAAGCAAATTTTCACAAGGTTTGGAACGCCACGAGTAATCAAAAGTGATGAGGGGTCGCATTTCTGCAACCGTAAGTTCACTTCTATGATGCAGCGCTACAATGTGAATCATCGTGTCGCTACTGCCTATCATCCGCAAACGAGTGGTCAAGCAGAAGTGTCTAATAGAGAGATCAAGCGCATTCTAGAGAAAGTTGTTTGTCCGTCAAGGAAGGATTGGTCTTTAAAGCTCGATGAAGTTGTTTGGGCTTACAGAACAATATACAAGACTCCACTTGGGATGTCCCCGTTTCAACTTATTTATGGTAAGGGATGTCATTTACCTGCGGAGCTTGATCATAAGGCTTATTGGGCATTGAAGAAGTTGAACCTTGATCTAGATGCAGCTGGGAAGAAGCGAATGCTTCAGTTAAATGAACTTGATGAATTTTGACTTCAAGCGTACGAGAACAACAAAATGTACAAGGAAAAGGTGAAAAGGTGGCACGACAGGAAGCTACATCCTAAGTCATTGGTGCCGGGGCAGCAAGTTCTTTTATTCAACTCTCGTCTCCGACTTTTTTCTGGAAAGTTGAAATCAAGGTGGTCTGGACCTTTTATTGTCAAAACTGTGTTTCCACATGGAGTGGTGGAGATTTTTGAGAATGATCTGGGCCAAGCATTCAAGGTTAACGGTTAGCGTTTGAAGCATTACTATGGGCACATGGCAAACCGGGAAGTGGTTAGTTCCGTTCTATTGTCAACTTGAGTAAGGTACGCTACGTCAAGGTAATGACGAAAAAGAAGCACTTCTTGGGAGGCAACCCAAGATTTGTTCTTACATGAACCCTTAGAAGTTAGTAACCTATCAAAAACCACAAAAAAATCAGAAAAACCAGGGCAAGAAAATATTTTTCCAGAAGGGCGCTGAGCGACCGCTCGGGGCCCAACTACCTGAATTTTTTTTTAAGCAAAATAAAAATCAGAAAACACAAAAATACAAACACAAACCCACTACCCACGAATTATTTTCCCATTACCCACGTTTTTAACCCTCAAACCCACTCATAATCAAATTTTAACCCTAATCTTTACCCTATATATACATACAACTATTACATATACTCCCCCATACACTTTCAACCTTAAACTTTCTCCCATATTCAAAAACACAATTCTTAAGCACTTTTTTATTAGTTTCAATGGCACCCAAGAGATCCAGGACTATTGATAGCAGCAGCACTGTTCCTACTGCTGATTCTTCGAGGGGTACTGCTGCGAGACCTCATTTGTTTGATAGGGCTGCTGAGGAGGAGTATACTAGGCTGCTGGGTAAGCCGATTTAGATGGAGAGAGGATTCTTACCATCGGGGAGGGATGGTGAGTTGTTGCCAATGATTGCTGAAAAGGGTTGGATTTATTTCTGTGAGTCACTGGAGGTGGTTCCGATGAGCGTGGTTCGTGAGTTCTATGCGAACGTGAAGGCTGAAAAGGATGGGTTTTTTGTTGTGCGGGGGCTGACGGTGGATTATCATCCTGAGGCGATTCGCCGTGTGATTGGGCAGCGCTAGAGGAAGCCCACGGAGGAGAATTGGAATGAGAAGCCCTTTGAGAAGTTTGATTTGGACCTGATTTGTGCTACTCTCTGTCGGCCGGGCACGGTTTGGACGTTCAAGACTAGGACAAACGAGTATCGTCATTTTCCGGCGATTGCGATGAATAGGTATGCCCGTGCATGGAATGCCTTTATTTGTGCTAATATTCTGCCTACTTCACATGCATATAAGATTACAGTTGAGCGAGCACAGTTGTTATGGGGTATTTTGAATGAGGAGTACTATGTGGACCTGGGTGAGTTCATCTACCAAGGAATTCTAAAGTTTTTGAGGGGAGCGAAGCACATGAACATCCCTTATGCATCTACTGTTACAAAGCTTTGCCGAGCAGTGGGATTTTAGTGGCCTTCTCATGAGCAGTTGCAGCTGTCGGCCGCTCCTATTGATTTTGGGACTCTGAATGCGATGCAGGAGTGGACTGGTGGAGAGCACGAGGAGCATGGGCTGTGTTCTCATCTTCCAGGAGGACGTCCAGCAGCTGGTGCTACCATGGAGAGACCGGGGAGTAATAAGGCAGGCTCTTCTAGAGCTCAGGAGGGTGCTGGGATGGCTGATGCCTAGTATAGGAGGCTGTCGAGGAGGATGGATGCCATGTACGACACACAGAGCAGGTTTGCTCAGGAGCTCACCCTTGCGTTAGGGACTGCTTTTCGGGGCCTTGGAGATGACATCCAGTGGCCAGTTTCTGGTGAGGACTCTGCATACCCTCCGCTTGATACTCCACCCACTGAGGGTGATGATGATGATGACTCCGAGTAGGGGGATCACTACATTTCATATAGATTGCATTCATGCATGTTTTTTTTTGTTTGAGAGTCTGTGACGCTTGAGGACAAGCATCGATTTAAGTTTGGGGGTGTGATAAGTGGCATTTTATACCACTTAGAATGTCTTATAATGGCTTGAATTCATGTCTTGAAATCAAGAATTTTGTGTATTTGATGCATTTTTCTAGTATTTGTGCATTTCAGGGTATTACTTGCAGTTGTGGAGAGATTTCATCAAGAATAAGCCTCAGTGTATGCTTGGCATTGAAAGTGGGAAGATAGGAGCATAATGCAGCAAAGAACGGGAGCGAAACAGATAATTTTTCAAGAAGGGGTCAGAGCGCCCACTCAGCCTGGCTGAGCGACTGCTCAGGAAGCTGAGCGCCCGCTCTGGATTGCTGAGCGGCCGCTCAGGGACGTAAATTAAAATAATTATTTTTAGACACCTAATTCTGTTGAGCTTCCAACTTCTGAGATAGCTGGGTTTTTGTGGGGTTCCTATATAAGTAGTTTTCAAAGATGTTTCACGTGGTGTTGAATCGTAGTATCAATCGAGGAGCGAGGAGATAAGGAAGAAGACCGTTTTAGCACATCGCAATGAAGAGGAAGCACATTTTCTTGTGATTCTTTATTTCGTTGTAACAGTGGATGCTAGTTTTCTTTACTTTGAACCTATTTACTCTTATGACGTACTCTGGTTTAATATAAATAGTTTATTTAGTTATTCTCATGTGTTATTATCATGTTTTCATATGAACCCATGGTGATGATGAGTTAAATCATAGGCTAATCGTGATCATGGGGTCATAACGGATTTACTATGGAATTCTTTAGTTAGTTGTTTAATACCTTAGTGTGTGATGATTGTATGATATCTAGTATTGGTTATGCTCATTCGTCTTATGTGCGTCGCGAACATATAAGATAGGGTGTTAATCTCTTGTGAAGCGACGATGGATCTTGAGGTTTAGAGCTTGCCATGCTAGCATAGGTTCATGTATGTGTATGCATGATTAGTGGGTAACTCTAACCGTTTTACTTTCCATGTGTAATCATAAGGAATAACTTGTGCTTAAATCGTTATGTTGTCAAATTCTGTAGACATATAGGGTCTCAACATAATTAATGCCTATTCAACTTCTATCTTAATTGTGGATGTTTGGTGGAATTGTATTAGTATAATGAAAGTTGGCTTTTATCAGTTTCGTATTGTTCGATTAATATCATCACCGTTACCTGCTAAGGGTAATAACAATAACTATTGAAGGAAGTAGTAATGAAGTTGTGATCTCATGTGTGTTTAATATTGTTAATTCAAGTGTCAATTAAGTGTTTAGTTCTCGTAGTTAATTGTAGTTAATAATTAGTTAATCAAATCTAAGTGTTACTATCTTGACATTGAGAAGTAATTATACATTGGTGAGTGAGTGTAATTGAACATAATTAGTCTGAGTCTCTGTGGGAACGAACTAGAAAGTATTCTATATTAATTGTGAACGCGTAAACTTGCATGTATTATTAGCGCGTGTTTTCCGCCCTAACAATGGCTGGAATTGATTTTAAGATTACGAGGTTACGATTAGTTATCATCCAGGGAAAGCAAATGTTGTGGCAGATGCGCTGAGCAGGAAAGAAAGATTGAATTTGTTAACTTCATGCGAAGAATTAGCCAAGGAGTTTGATAAGTTGGAAATCGAAATTCGTGTACCCAATGAATCTACAGAAGCTATCTACGCTATGACTTTTCAACCAGAGTTGCTAGAGAAGATTCGCCGCTGTCAAGAAAAAGTGATGAGTCAGGATGACGACTTAACGGGAGAAGAAATCACAACTCAGAAGGATAATGAAGGAATTTTACGCTTTGCATCGAGAATCTGGATCCCTAACATGGCAGAATTGAAAGAAGAAATATTGCGAAATGTGCACAGTTCAAAGTATTCTATTCATCCAGGAAGTACAAAAATGTATTGCGATCTGAAGGAAAACTTTTGGTGGCCGAATATGAAGAAGGAAATAGCAGAATGGGTAAGTAAATGCCACACATGCCAGAGAGTCAAAGCGGAACATCAACGTCCGAGCGGATTATTACAACCATTAGATATTCCAGAATGGAAATGGGAACATTTAGCGATGGATTTCATAGTAGGACTACCAAGGACTAATGCTAATCATGATGCGATATGGGTAATCATTGACAGACTAACAAAGTCGGCACATTTTTTACCAATTAACGAAAGATTTTCACTCGACAAGTTAGTGCACTTGTATCTCAAGGAAATTTTGATGCGACATGGAGTTCCAATATCTATCGTGTTAGGGATCCACCATAGAAGAACTATCCAAACAATAGAAGACATGCTACAAGTTTGTGCGATTGATTTCGAAGGAAGCTGGGATGAACATTTACCTTTGGTTGAATTTTCTTACAACAACAGTTACCACGCAAGCATTGGAATGCAACCATATGAAGCCTTGTACGGAAGAAAATGTAGATCACAGGTATATTGGAATGAAGTTGGAGAATGCAAAGTTTTGGGTCCAGAATTTATCCAACAGACTAAAGAAAAAATTGAACTTATTCGAAAACGATTAGACGCAGCGCAAAATAGGGAACGCAAATATGCAGACCAAGCAAGGAAGGATATGGACTTCCAAGAAGGAGAACATGTGTTACTAAAATATCGTGATGGAAAGGATTAACCAGATTTAGCAACAAGGGTAAATTAAAGCCGCGATACGTCGGACCGTTTGAAGTTTTGAGGAAGGTGGGAAAAGTTGCGTACGAATTAGCTTTATCGCCTCATATGCAACATATTCACAATGTGTTTCACGTATCGATGCTTAAGTGATATAATCCTGATTCTAGGCATGTCATAGAATATGAACTGATAGATATCCAACCTGATTTGTCTTTTGTAGAACAGCCGATAAGAATTTTAGATCGGCGAGAGAAAGTGTTGAGAAATAAGTCTGTAACTTTAGTGCGAGTTTTGTGGAGAAACCCTATGGTTGAAGAATCAACCTGGGAACTTGAGAGTGAAATATTAGAGATATATCCTCATATGTTTTCATAGTAAGATTCTGAGGACAGAATCCTATTAAGGGGGGAAGGATGTAACGTCTGAGAAATTTACGTCTGTATTATATCATATTTATAATAAATATGTGTATTAATGCGTCATTATGTGTAATTATCTGTCAAACCCTAATCGCTACGTGTTACGTGCATTCTGTGTCATTCCGGTATTTTTAAGATATTTTATTTTGCATTTATCGCTTTCATTTCAAACATTTTACGAGCCAAACCATGATTTTAAAGCCAGTATATCAAATAAAATAATGGGCCTTATTTTTCATCAAAAGACTTTTACCATCGCATTATTCTGAACATCTAGACATTTTATAAATTTTCTCGTTTTACGAAAAATGACTTTTCCGGGCCCCATTGGGTGTTAAAAAACACACAAAAATCACATTTTATTTTTATAAAATTATAGGACTTTTATTTATACCATTTCTTTGTACTTTTGCATTATTCATAATTTTTGGGAAATTTTGGGATATATATTGTATATATAAAATAATTATAAATTAAATTTTAATACTCAAAAATTATAATAATTAGGGCCAATATTTTTATTAGGAGTGTAATTAGCCCCTTAATTTTATTTAGGGGTATCATTTTTCATACTATAAATACCCTAATTATTATTAATTATTTAATTAAAAATCAGAAAAATTCTGCAATTTCCCCAAATTTCCAGAAATTAGGGTTTGGTGTTCTTGAGTTCAACCAGAGATTTGATCGTGATTCCGACCTCCAAATCAGACATGTAAGTAGTCAAACTCGGCACGGTGGCCGAGTTGCTGCAGAATCGGCGGGTTACCGTTGTTCTTGAAAACACGATTACCGACCGTGTAACCCGGAACGATGACCCGGGTTTGATTCTCAAAAGCCCCCAAATCGTTTCCTGTTTTGTTTCTGAATTTTTATTATTTAGTTATATTTTTTAAAATTAAAAATCCGGTTTTATTAATTCTAAAATCTATTAAACTTAGTTTTAAATTCTGAAAATATCTCTAATTAATTTTCTAAATTCTTTATTAATTTACAAAACTTGAACATTGATTATTTATGTAATTATTTACTTCTTTTATTTAATAATTTATTTATTTGTCTATTAATTAAATAATTAAGTAATTAATTAATAAATACGAATAAAAATACATCGGAATCATATAATGTCATGGTTCGAGTAACTTAGTCGAATAAATGAGTAACTGGCTCTCTGCTATATGAATGAACGACGCGTTAGCATTATTATTATCAGAGCGATAGTTAATTATATGAAGAATATCAGAATAATTATTGTAACGAATAATTATATACAGATGATCAATTAATCGTATAAGTTGTAATAATAATCGTAATAATACAATAATTATACGAGAAAGGTGAATAACTCATATTTATACGAGTAGTTGATCGTTGAGTTGGAATATGATTCAATAATAACTTATTAATTCGATAATAACGTAACAGCTAATTGTATCGATTATTTATTGTAAATAATCGATCTAATCGAATAAGTAATAATAATTGTAAATATTCTAATAAATTGTAATTAATCCTAATAGTTAGGGATCAATTCTTTTAAATTATTAAATGATGATTTACTAATTATTTACTAGTTAGTTATTATCTATTAATTATTTAAAATGATTAATTACTTCGATAATCAATCAAATAATTTCAATAAATCATAAAAAATTCATTTTACATTCCAAAAATTATAGAAAAATATTTTTAACTCTGATTTTTCTTAAATAATTATTTAAAACTCATTTTAGGGTTTTAAAAATTAGTAATAATTATTTATATTGAATAATAAATTAAATTATCAGTGTTTAATTGATATTAATTAGACCGTTAGGCGATTTGAGCGAAACGCAAGCCCTTTGACTCAGAAAAATGAATTCTTTTCATTAAAAATAATATTAAAGCCTAATTTCTTCTAGAAATTAGTGACTTTGTTATTGTTGAATATCAGCCGAGTGCGTACCGAGACGAGCCGAAAAATTCCGGAAAAAATGGGAAACGAGTCAGATGGTGATCAGTTGAGCGATCAACAAGTCGGTTTTGATTTTAAAAATTATTTTAACTATAAAAATGATTATGTGCTTATGTGCTTATTGTGTATTATATGGTAATCGAGTCTAACTTGCTAATATATAGTATACGAGTCGTCATAAGCCGCTATGGGTAGATAATAGGAACGATGTGAAGTCGATTCAAGATGCAATTGATGTACGAAATGACTTAACCAGTCTATTTTTGCTAACAGAAGCAAAGCCAGCAAGGCAGGACAAGTAAGTGATAGTCGAAGGTGACTTAATCGCAGTGAGTCGCGTAGAAGGCAAGTTTTTCCCCTATTCTACTTTCAGAATAGTGATATGTTTCTTAGATTCTTATCACGCTTGTACTCTTTTGATTCCCTTGTTCATATTTCATTTCGATTCTTGATTTATCCTTTTCATTTGAATTCATTGTTCATACTCCAATTGTTACTCACAATTATTGATATATTCTGGTGATTAGAATATATCAAAGTATACCGATTGTTCCGGTTGCTATTTCGTGGACTGGATAATAATACTGGGAATTAAGTTTACTTAATCCTAAGGACCGGGATAACCGGATCCTTGAGATGGGCCGTAGTGCCTGGGTGCCGACGGGTTCTATATAGTGGGATATATATATGCACTGTATCCTAGCTGATCAGCAGGGTATAGATGTGAACTTGTGTCCAGTTTTGTTCATTTGTATTCGCAAGTAATGGCCTTCTTTCTATTATCGCGGGGTTATATCTTTGCAGATATACCCGGGTTACGGTTTCATTTAGATTACTTAAATACTGTTTATATTTGCGGACTTGTTGAGCAATTTATGGCTCACCCTTTTTGTTGTTATTGACCTTATTATTTTCAGTTAAGAAGGAATATGAAACCCATGGACTCGAGTGGTAAAGAAGCGGGTCAAGCCTGGGATCCTCTCATACCCAAGGTGTTGATCCCAATCGAGGAAGAAAGCTTTGATTTGCCCGAATAGGTGGAGTGTAGATAGTTAATGTGGTGTGTTTTGAATAAAAGATGAACTTAGTTTAAAACTGATTAGAAAATGGTTTGTAATAAAGAGAGTTGTGAGATTTTGAATTTGATTTGTAATAAAAGTAGTTAGTGGTTCTAGTTTTCATACTTCAACCTAAAAATCCTGGTTAGTGTTAAAGGGGTTTTGATTCATTTCTATATTATGTGTTAATCAGATTGTACAGGTTTGGTGATTAGCTAGTAACCCCCAGACTTATACCCCGGGTCTGGAGGGCGTTACAATATTTAAAATTGACTTCTTTAGTCACGTTTAAAATATCACCGCTGTTAGTCAAATTTAAGTACATAATTGACCGTAAATCCTAGTTTGTCAAATTTACTAAATTGACTGGCATGAGTCATTTTTAAATTTATCTGAAATCAGTCATACTTATTATTTAACTGAAGTGATTCGTATTATAAATTTGACCGAACGCGGTCAAATTTGATTCCATGTTAGTGATCTGTGTGAAACACCACAGTACAAGTTTAACTAACCAAAATTACAATCCAATGGCAGATTTTTCAGAGCAACTTCGTTTTACATATAAACACATTAAAAACATACATATACATTCTCTATTATCTCTTTCATCTTTCCTCCCCACCTCCCCCATACCATCTCCCACAACCCACCTCTTTCTACCTTCTCCCACACATCATAAACATAAATATACAAAAATATATATATATATAACATATACAAACAACATATTCTAAATTAATCTCTTACAAACTTTGTTCATATAACATTAACAATAACAAATTCAACTTGTGAAAATTTGGTGAAAAAAGCATTTTCAACAATCGAAGTTATTCCGGCGACGGGAGCATATTCATCAACCAAATAATGTCCGGTGACCATTTCCGTCAAACTAAATAAAGAAAAAGTAGTGTTGTAGAATTCGATTGAAAGTTTTAGATAAGTTCTATGAGTAAATTTGTAATGAAAATAATAATAATAAATATGAAATATGATATGTAAATTGTTTATTGATCAGTGACACAAAATCATAATAAATATTATATTTGTAGTAGATTTTTGGCAGAAAACTTAGTAAAAGTACCGAAAAGTTAGTGTGACAAATATGGTTATAGTTAATTTTGATAAATTTACTGCTTAGTCAAATTTATATTTGACAAAATTCGGTCAAATTTCCTTTACGTTAGGCGGGAAATTCAAAATTATCCAAATTTTAAAAATTATGCGCCAAAATTCAAAATAATTTAAATTTTAGGCGCCAATTTAAAAAATTCAAATTTCAAAATTTTTAAAAATTTGGTCTAATTTAATTGGTCAAATTTGATCGGTCAAATTTATGTTAAATTGACAGTCTAAAAAAGGCCGAAACAGTTCGGTCAAATTTAACTAAATATGACGAAAATATTTAGTCAAATTTAGCCATTTTTCTTGTACTAACAATTATATACAATATTGAGGTGAAAAGGAAAATAAATGCACATACCTACGAATCAATTATATAATTATAATGTTCAAACATACCTTTGATCCATAAATAATTAAGAAATTTTTTATGATCATCACTTACATAAGAGACCTTGAAGAATCATAATAGTTAGAAAAATTATCAAAATAATCATCATAAGTACGAATCATAAACTCCTCCCAAATTGGATCCTTATATTTCAAAACAAGACTTTAAATTTCATCAATCTTAAATTTATCCTCACTTTTAATTGGACACTTATCGCTTTTTACCTCGTCTATCAATTTATTAAGCTCAACAATGTTTGCTAAATTTAATAGAATTACAGTTACATCCAATTTATCATTATCACATAGGGGATTATAATGAACTAAACAAGTAGTTTCATTAGACACAAAATTTTCATCAATTGCTAAATAAAAAATCTTGGAACATTGGCAAATTGAGACAATGGGGAACTTGAAGACAACCATCATGCATTAAAAGTTGAACTTTCATTATAAAACTATTTTTTTAGCATTTTCCTCCTACCACCTCTTGTTTCAGGTTCACATGGAATATCATTTTTACTAGATATCTCAAAAGATGGGTCATCAAAGTGTTAAAAAGTTCCAAAGAAAGTAAAGATTGAGAAATATTCAAACTCTCATCAACATCATTTCATATGTATGAATCATCTTGGTACTGATTTTCAAAAGAATATGAGTTGTAATAATCGGACGAGTTCACGTGGTATGCACTAAAATTTTGAAAAGAATTAAAATCTTGATATCATTCTTGAACGCTAATGAAATCTTGAGCGTTACTCCAGCTAAAACTGTTATCCATGTCTACCTCATAAGCTTTCCACTGTCTACCTCAAACAAACCTGTAGACACACACAAAAAAAAAATGAAGGAAAAAACTATATACAATGATAAAATCCGAACTACAAGAAACAATTGACTCAAAATCAATATAGTTGCATTCCCTGGCAGCGACGCCAATTTCTCAGAACAACAAAGGCGCTCAAAACATGAAGATATAGTGAAGAAGCATGATCATGCTGAAAATCTACGTGACCATACAGTATGGTGAAAAATAGTATGTAATCTCCAAAGCTTGTTGTGTCATCATGATGGACACTCTACGCGGTCTTGCCAAACCACCAATTTGTAGTTGAGAGATTTGATAGCATGGCACGTTCCTCGTATGAGCATGCTAGCTTGATTGCATGACCATGTCAAATGTTGGAAAAACATTCGATGGTAAAGATTAATGTTCCCTACAGTTGCATGATCATGCTAAAAAATGTACAAACACATGCATCCAACCATCAATATAGTGGAACCTCCATTATTCAACAACATTCATTTCCATCCTTTGAACGCTACTCCCATGGTCATACAAAGTACAATTATAGACTATTAAGAACTAAAGGTTTTTAGTCTCATAATTTACATATCAATCTCCTGATCTAATACTGAAATTATGTTTATCATATCATTTATAAGAATTACAACCTCTCTTAATTCGTTATAAATCCTAAAGATTCAATTATTAGTTAGCTACTCCTCTAATTGTATAAAGCGTAAATGACAGATTAACAATATTAAAAAAATCACAACACAATTAAATAAATTTATTAAGCCACTGAATACTATACAACTCTTGAATAAAGGAATTAACTACTCATGATAAGAGAAATAAAATATATATTAAGAACATAAACCATGAGTTTAAGAATTTATGTGCAAAGAATATAACTTTCCTTTAAAATCTGGATGAACTCCTTCACTCCTTTCAATCTCCCTCTCAAGCTGGTTCTCTCCCTTCTCTCAAGAATGTAGCTATATTTATTCCATTATGTAGAATATTATGGTTCTCTATGCAATATGTAAAAACCTACTGTAATTCAGAGTTTTAATGTATATTCCCATGATAAACTGGATTTGATGTGAAATCTGAGGCTGTCTTCCAGGCCTAATTCTGGGCTTCTCTAGTTATATTCTTGATGTTGGACCACTTCTAAACCTTAGATAATTCTTTTAGGTTCGCATGGGCTATAAGATCGCCCAATTCTGATGTTTAGAACTCAAGTTAGGGCGTAAACTATGTTTTTGTGCATGCAACCCAAAATCTTGTTGTTTTGATATTATAAATTTTGTGGCATCATGGTCAAATGCCAATTGTTTTTTCAAAAATCAAGTTAAGTGTCAATTCCGAATTCAAAATAAGGTGAAACCTACTAACCCAAATGTAACCAACTTACTGGATGTGGGACTAATGTATTAAAAACATCGATCTTCTTTTTGATTTTTTCAGTTTGCTTTTCGTTTTATTTTCAGTTGTGCCCTTTAATACGATTACTCGTTGATAAAATTATATTTCCCTCTTTCCATTATCTTGCCATTTTTCATTCTTGTGTGATATAGTGGGAGCAGCCCAGTGCACATTTGTGATCCTTCATTTCCTCACTATTGGTTTAGAATTATATATTTGTTTATCATACCAAAAATCAAAACTCTTTGGGCAGAATTATAATCTCTTGAACCATACGCTCCATGTATTTTCACTGTGAGCAAGATTTAGTCTAATCGTAATCATCGAGACAGGGCAATAGTGTTTCTCCAGGGTCTTCATGATAAATTGTCCATTATCCACTCTAATATCTAACTCATGGAGCCTCTTCCAACAATTGACAATATATTGATAACTCGGTCGTTCCTTCTGTTGATTTTAAGGCTAATATTTACTATTTTCGTGGACCGCCATCAAATAACAAGCATCCTGAACCTGATTATAATCATTTCAATACAAATGGTCATACTCGGGAAACTTGTTTTATGACCCATGGCAACCCATCAGGCCCATAGTCCAATCGAAACACAGTTAAGAACGCTATTGACTCTAATGTCAATATCATTGGTGCTGCGATTGTTCCAACTGGTTCATTTCGGAATCCATTTTCTAACCTCACAAAGGAGCAATATTAAAAAATTCTCGCCTCTGTGAATGAAATCATGCTCGCGTGACTAGTGATGATACTGCTCGCATCAACTTAGCTAGGGTAAAATAAATTTATTTTCACTTTTTTCGTTTGTAGATAGCGGATGAACTAATCATGTGTGTTATTCCCTTCAATATTGAATGATCAAGATTAATTCAAATTGGCAATCCATGTGTTCTCTTCTCAGTTAATATAAGCGTGACAAATGGAAATTCTGAAATGTGCTAAATTCGACTAATAATGGTCATATATACAATTTTCAACCAGATTTAGTCAAAAATAAAAGACGGGTAAATTCTACCATTTTTGGTCGAATTTAGCAGTTAAATTTGACTAATTTTGGTTGAATTTAGCAGCTAAATTTGACCAATTTTGATAGAATTTAGTAGCTAAATTGAACAACTACAGTTTGTGGTAGTATTTAATGCATATGACACATATATTTGTTAAGATATTTAAGATTTTAATATTTAAATAGGTTAATAACTCACATACACTCTTAATTTAAATATATTTTTGTGATATGACAAAATATTAAAAAAAGAAATTTATTTGGTTTTCTATTATAACAGTCAACCAATAGTTTGATCAGAATTTGTTACTAGTGTTTAGTCCGATATTGATGTTTCAATTTTTTTAAAAATATATATGAATAATCCAACTGTACGTATGTTAAGATCCATATATTTCAATGATATCACAAAATTTTTAGAAAAATATAAATTTCTTTAGTTTGCTATTTTAACATTTAACAAGTAGTCCCACCAGTATTTGTTACTAGTGTTTAATCCTATATTAATGTTTCAATTTTAAAAAAATATTAATCAATGATCCAACTGTACGGATGTTAAGATATATATATTTGGGTGATTTGACAAAAGTTGTAGAAAAGAAATTAAATTGATTTTGCTTGTTATTTTAACAATCAACCAATAGTATGAATAGTACTTCTAACTAGTGTTTAGTCCTGTATTGATGTTTCAATTTTTCAAAAATATATATGTGAATAATCCAATCGTACGAATATTAAGATCTATATATTTTAATGATATCAAAAAATTTTAGAAAATATAAATTTATTTAGTTTGATATTTTAAAAGTTAACAAGTACTCACACTTGTATTTCTTCTATTTTAAAAAAATATTTATGAATGATCCAACCGTACGGATATCAAGATATATATATTTTGGTGATTATAAAAAGTTTAAAAAAAAATAAATTGATTTTTCTTGTTATTTAAACAATCAACCCATAGTTTGAATAGTACTTCTAACTAGTGTTTAGTCTCGTATTGATGTTGGAATTGTTTTAAAAATATATGAATAATCCAAATGTACGAATGTTAAGATCTATATTTAATGATATTGCAAAATTTATAGAAAAATATAAATTCATTTAGTTTGCTATTTTAACAGTCAACCAGTAGTTTGACCAGTATTTCTTACTAGTGGTGAATCCTATATTGATATTTCAATTTTTTTTAAAAATTATTTATGAATGATCCAACTGTATGGATGTCATGATCTATATATTTTGGTGATATGACAAAATTTTTAGAAAAATAATTTGGTTTGCTATTTTAACAGTTAAACAGTATCTTGACTAATACTTCTTACTAGTGTTTAGTCCAATATTCATATTTTTATTTTTTAAATATTTATGAATGATCCAATGGTACAGATGTCAAGATCTAAATATCCTGGTGATATGACAAAAATTTCAGAAAAAATAAATTTATTTTGTTTGTTATTTTAACAATCAACAAATAGTTGGAATAATAGTTCGAACTAGTGTTTACTCCCATATTGATGTTAAGATTTTTTTAAATATTTATGAATAATTCAACGGTACTTTGTTAAGATCCATATATTTTTGTGGTATGACAAAAATTTTAGAAAAAATTAAATGCTTTAAATTTTCATTTTAACAACCAATCCTTTGTCCTGTATTTCTTACTAATATTTAATATATAAGTAAATTATTTTTATGTAAACACTTCATTTTTTACAATCTTCTCATTTGTATGGTTGATTTACTTAAAACATTTTTTTTAAAAAAATAAAAATATAACCCTAATTCATACCCTAAACTTCAGTTTAATTATGAAACCTTGTTCTTCATAATTATTTAATTAGAAGATTTTTTTATCACCTTGATAGCATGTTTAAATTCATATTTAAGCATATGTCTTCTGATATAACTACTTTTTTGTATTTGTTCTAAATAATTAGTATTTTTTTTAAAAAAAAAAAATAAACACAAATAAAAATTCACCATACTTATAATATATTATATATATATTTAAATATATTTTTTAAACAATGAAAGTGTCTTTCAATTTAATTTTTTTTTAAATGATATGTACTAACCATTTAAAAAATAAAAAAAAAAAAATAAAAA